>NC_133413.1:113549545-113850681 GCF_049350105.2 Macaca mulatta
CTAACTGCAGATGGCAGGCATCAGCAAGCAAGGCACTGATCAGAGGTCGCCCCCTCACCAGACTGGTAAGGTGAAGGAGGGAAGAAAGCATTCCAAGTAGGGGATCATCTGGAGCAGTAACACCCAGGTTGGCATGAGCCTGGCCTTTCTGAGGAGCCTAGGGATACCCACCCGACCGGAACCAAGCTTGATGATTACCATGAGCCCATAAGATGGAGCTCTTGCAAGCCAGGCAGAGGTATTTGGACCAGATGCAGTGGGGCAATACGGTGTGAGGGAGAAATACATGCTGAGGGAAGATCTGTCTTCCTGTCGTGATTAGGATGTGCTGGACAGTAGGAGGAAACTGGAGTCAAGGAGGTCAGCTGGAGGTTACTGCAGTAATCTAGAGGTGAGATGAGGTGAGCTGGACCTTTCCAGTGGAAGCATAGAGAACAAAGGGCGATTTGAGGAGATACACAGGGATTAGTGTCAGACGTGATTAGAGGTAATGAAGGAGAAGGGAAGGGAAGTGATAGCTCACCAGTTTTTAAGGTCAGAGGTTAGAAAATTGGTGGCATGTCTGACAGAAATGGCAGAATCAGGAAGGGGAACTAGCTTGAAGGTAACATGGTAAATGCAGTTTGGACATATTGAGTCTAAAGTGACTCGAGAAACCACCATGTGGGAGAGTTAGACTTGCAGCTGGTTCTGCAGGGCTGTGAACATCACTTCCTGAATCGCTCCCTCACATCTCTCTAAATATCTCTTAAATTCATCCTGTTCAACTCCACCCCATTGTTTGAGTGGAGGCTCTCGTCACCTCTTGCCTCCTATTACTACCACGGTAATAGGTCTAGCCAATTTTCCTTCCTCCAGTCTCACCCCCTTTCATCCATTCTCCTCCATGTCTTTGAACTTTTCTCTCATGTTTTCATTAAGGCTATATTTCTGTTTTCTTGACTATTCAGCAATTATCTAGGGATATTATAAAGTGTTGCAATGGAATATGAATGAGACTTTCTTTGCTTTTCTTTGAAAAAAGCAAGTAAAGAATTTAGATTACTTTCCAATAACTTATGAGTATTGAACATTATTTCTTTTAATCTAACGGTACTCTGGGACTAGACCACAAGGATGACATGATTTATAAGGACTTAATTGATATCCATTTTCAACTCCTGCCCTAGATCTGAGTGCCTGCAGGATGAAGATGGCAGTTTATGCCTCTGTGAGTCCCCAGAGCCTGGTGAAATGGCTGGCATGTATAGTCAGCAAATCCCAGTTGAGATGAACTGATGGGAGCAGAGAGTTGGGTATCAGATGTGAGTTAAATTAGTTGAAAACAGGCCGGGCGCAGTGACTAACACCTGTAATCCTAGCATTTTGGGAGGCTGAGGCGGGTGGATTGCCTGAGCTCAGCAGTTTGAGATCATACTGGACAATATGGTGAAACCCCGTCTCTACTGATAAAATACAAGAAACTAGCTGGGCATGGTGGCACATGCCTGTAGTCCCAGCTCCCTGGAAGGCTGAGGCAGGAAAATCGCCTGAACCCAGGAGGCAGAGGTTGCAGCGAGCTGAGATTGCACCACTGTACTCCAGCCTGGGTGACAATAGTGAGACTGTCTAAAAAAAAAAAAAAAAAAAAAAAAAGTTGAAAACAGATGTGGTTTCTGAGAGAGGAATATCTTAGAACAAAGAGTGGAGAACCACTTCTTAGGGTGACCATCTTCTTGGTAACACATGAGCTATGTGTGCTGATTTCTAGGACAGAAACTGCCAAGCCCTGGGTCAGTAGTGTAGAGTCTGGATAAGCCATTCCCAATTCTGCCCTAAGTCCCTGCATGACCTTGAGTTTATGAGTTTTTCCATAGGTATTCTTGTATATCCCTGAAGCGTGATCCAGATATTTTGAATGGGAAACAAAGAAATAGAAACAAAGAAATATCAGTTTTGCTGCTGTTTTACACTGAAGAAAAAATACGGTACAGGAAAATCCCTAGAAGGGGTTTCAATTTTTCTGTCTTCACATACCCTGGTTCTAGTGTGCCGAACCAAGCAGAACTTCTGGTTCAAAATGGAATCCATACATCTAGAGTGGGGCCAGATCACACAAGCAGGTTATGGACTTTACGGATGATGATGCTCAAACTGTTCCATCAGAAAAGCCAGCCCCCTACATAAATATCAAGAACAGGAATATGATTTAAGGCAAATCCAACTGCATCCACTCCCAGAACTTTGCAGGCACTTGTCAAAAGGGGGAACTCAAATTAGATTTCTCACAAGAAAAAAGTAAGCTTAAACTTGCTTTTGAAGCTACCCAGGGAAAGCTACAGAGACAGGAATGGGAGTTTAAGAGCCAATTGCCTGCATTTCAGAAATACAAAATCAAATCAGCCCACTTGGAGTTTTTGTTTTATACTTTCTGTAGAAAACCCACAGCATCAGTGTCTTATGTGACTGCCAAAACAGAGAGTTTGGGTGTCAACAACTACTTAACTATTATTATTATTACTGTTGTTGTTATTATTATTTGAGATGGAGTTTTGCTCTTGTTGCCCAGGCTGGAGTGTAGTGGTGCGATCTCAGCTCACCACAACCTCCACCTCCCAGGTTCAAGCGATTCTCCTGTCTCAGCCTCCTGAGTAGCTGGGATTACAGGCATGTGTCACCACGCCCAGCTAATTTTTGTATTTTTAGTAGAGATGGGGTTTCATCATATTGGTCAGGCTGGTCTCGAACTCCTGACCTCAGGCAACCTGCCCGCCTCAGCCTCCCAAAGTGCTGGGATTGCAGGCGTGAGCCACCATGCCCGGCCAACTACTTAATTATTAATAGTGAGCTATGTAGTGAGTAGATTGTCAAACATCATCCTGTTCATCCTGACTGTGTGGTTTCTAAATTGTTACTGAAATCCTTCTTATTTAGATTGTGGCTATAGATACATGATCATCCTTATTAATTCACCATTGTTTTGCTTTTCCCCCTTTCTTTCTAAATAGTCAGTTGCACTTATCAGGTGAGTTTTTTGGCAAAAGCCATCAATTCTGAAGTGGCACAATTCCCAGTTACAGCCTTCTGAGAGAGATTTCCAATTCAGTGAGTCCAGGTGGGAAGATAATACATTCAGATGGCCAAGGGAAACTCTAAAAGGAGGCAGCACCCCCAAGGCAAGGCTCCCTTGGCTGGACTCCCTACTTCCAGGCTTGAGCCCTTCTAATGGATCCTCCACATGGTTCCTGGGCTGCCGTTGCCATGGGACAGCATCCACTCCTTAGCAAGATACATATGGCCATGCATGACTTGTCCTGTGCCTCTCTGTGGCCTGTTCTGTGCTTTGCCACCAGCAATACCTCTTCGACTTCTCTCTTACCAGCATCCCAGATATCACCACCGGGGGGCAAGGACTGAGCCTCTCTCCTTCCCCTCTGCACCCCCAGCCCTAGAGCACAGCCTAGCCCATCAGAGAGGTGCAGTATTTGGTGTAGAACTCCACGATCTGCAACCCCGTGGTCTGTTTTTCTATGGCTCTGTCCACTTCTATTCAGCATGACCAAGTTTCAGTAGCTAGCCAAGCCCCCAATTATCTGCCCTTCTAAAGAAGGTGAGGCATAGAAAGAGCTTGCGAACATTATGTTTTATGGCTTACCCCGTCACAGGCGTCACTTACCAGGCCTCTGATATGCATGCGGTAAACAGATCCTGATAGAGCTGCAGTCTGCTCTGTAAATCTGGGTTTCCTGCTTCAGCTTAACCTCTGACCTCCTGGTTAGCCTCCTGGGGCCCTTTAGTATCTGGATTTTAGTTCCTTTCGGAGTTGCTGCATCCTGGCCAACTTGGCAAAGTTTTTTTTTTTTTTTTTTTTTTAAATAAAAAGTTTTTATTCCAAATAACAACATAGGCCAAGTCATTTTTATGTTGTCTACAACTACGTTATGTATGAATATTTGAGTTTCTTTTCTTTTTTTTTTTTTTAATTACACTGTAAGTTCTAGGGTATATGTGCACAGCATACAGGTTTGTTACATATGTATACATGTGCCATGTTGGTGTGCTGCACCCATCAACTCGTCATTTACATTAGGTTTATTTCCTAATGCTATCTCTCCCCTGTCCTCCCACTCCACGACAGGCCCCAGTGTGTGATGTTCCCCCCCTTCCTGTGTCCAACTTTTATCATTGTTCAATTCCCACCTATGAGTGAGAACATGCGGTATTTGGTTTTTTTGTCCTTGCAATAGTTTGCTCAGAATGATGGTTCCCAGCTGCATCCATGTCCCTATAAAGGACACGAACTCATCCTTTTTTATGGCTGCATAGTGTTCCATGGTGTATATGTACCACATTTTCTTTGTCCAGTCTATCACTAAGGAGTATTTAGGTTGATTCCATGTCTTTACTACTGTGAATAGTGCTGCAATGGACATGCACGACATATGTCTTTATACTACAATGAGATACCATCTAACACCAGTCAGAATGGTTATTATTAGAGTCAAAAAATAACAGATGCTGGTGAGCTTGTGGAGAAAAAGGGCACTTATATACTGTTGGTGGGAATGTAAATTAGTTCAGCCGTTCTGGAAGATAGTGTGGCAAATCCTCAAAGACCGAAAGATGGAAATACCATTCAGCCCAGCAATCCTATTACTAGATGTATACCCAAAGGAATATCATCTAATTTCTAATATCTACCTCAGAGAAAAATTTAGTGCCAACTACAGTTGATGTGGAAATAGCCTAATGAAAGACTAGTTGTACTAAGGTCAGAAAATGTCAAGGGGTAAAAAACAAACAAAAACAACCAGGAAAACAGCTGCCACTTCCTTAAAAGGTTAACCACCCCCCAAAATAATTTAACCAAGGAGTAAAATACAACAGGGAATATCTTACTCTGTTCTGGTTTAGACTGAAATACCTATACTGAGTAATTTATAAGCAACAGAAAACTATTTCTCACAGTTTTGGAGGCTGAGAAGTCCAAGATCAAGGCACCAACAGATTCAGTGTCTGATGAAGGCTTGCTCTTTGCTTCAAAGATGGCACCTCTTGCTGTGTTCTCACGTGGTGGAAGGGTCAATGAGCTCCCTTCAGCCTCTTTTATAAGGGCACCAATCTCATTCATGAAGACAGAACTGTCATGGCCATTGCTTTCTGAAGTTCATACCTCTTAATACTATTGCATTGGGGGTTAGATTTATGTATATGAATTTTGGGGGAACACCAACATTCAGACCATAGCAGGGAGGAAGATTGCATTAGAATACTCTTTTGCCAAAGAAAAATACCAGTGACTAAGAAAAAGAGTCTAAAGTGAAGGCCATCAGGCATCCTATGGTATTAGGTACCTTTGGAGCAGTTTAAGGGAGTCACTTCCAGGGCGTTTTAAAAATCTCCTACTGATTAGATCTGCTGACTTTGTGGAGAAAGGTCAGGCTACAAGCAGGGAATATTGTCTGGATATGTAAGGAAGTGAAATAAGAATAAAAGATCAAAGTAGGTCTCTGTATTCAAACAGAAATGAGGCCATGATGGGCAGGGCCTTGGCCAAGGAAAGTCAGCAGCTCTTCCTGAGTAAACCAGCCACCAGAGGGGCAGTATGATTCTGAGGACCACCCCTCATAGGCAACCCCTGGGACTTTGTTCCCAGGCATCTGTTGGTCACCCTAGGGGAGCATTCCATGGTAAGGGTGCTGCTTGTTGGGACTGTACAGGTAAACAATTCCCTGGAGAGACCATCTGAGCCTGAGTAAGAAGGTGAGATCTATACTGTGTCACATGCAAGAGGAAGGGGGAGTTAGACATGTGGATGGATAAGACGTATTGCCTTCTAAATGTTCTCCACTTTGCCTTGTTCTCCCTCTCTTAAGGAGAATTGTGTTAATGCCCATTCAAATTCTTCTCTTTCTTCTCCCTCCAATGAGAATTCAGTCTTTGCCATCTATGCCCTGTATCCTCTCCGGTGTAGAATTGAGGAACTAGGCAGAGACAGGGAGAAGCAGCAAGGAAAGGAAGGTGGTTGGAGACAGGATTTAGCTGAGAGACTGCAACCTACTGCTAAACTAGAAGCCTCAGATGTGACCCCAGCACCCACCATAGTGCCTGGCACATAGTAGGTACCAAATAAATACTTTTCAAATAATTAACTGATTGAAAGACAAAGGAAAGAATACATCATCTATGATGAAGAAGAAGCAGATGAAGGAAGAATGAAACAGAAGAGAAGTGTTGGCAGATAAAGGTGGAAAATGGAACCGTATTATTGTATAGTCTCAATTTTTAGAATCTATGCATGTCTATGCACTGAATGAAGTTTTGGGACACAGTAGGCAAAATGTCAATAATAGTTATTCCTGGTAGATAAGATTATGGGTAATTTTGTTTACTTTTTTCTTACCAATATAGTACAGATTTCTACATGAAACACCTATTTCTTATGTAAGAAAATCATAAATGTTATTTTATAAAAAGAAATGCAAGGTAATATGGGCTGAGCTGTGTACCCCTAAAATTCACGGCTTGAAGGCCTTTCCCCAGCACCTCAGAATGTGATTATAATTGAAGACAGGGCCTTTAAAGAGGTAGTTAAAGTAAATGAGGTCATTTGGGTAGGCAGAAATCCAATATGACTGGCGTCTTAAGAAAAGATTAGGATACAGACACTCAGACACTCAGAGGGAAGACCATGTGAAGACAGAGGGAGAAGACATCCATCTACAAGCCAAAGAGAGAGGCCTCAGGAGAAACCAACCAGTTGACACCTTAGTCTTGGACCTCCAGCCTGCAGGACTATGAGAAAATAAATATCTCTTGGTTAAGCCATCAGTCTGTGGTACTTTGTTATGGCAACCTGAGCAGACTAATACAGAAGGTATACATTTTAAAAGTGTCAGAGAATTATTCAAGGAGACACAAACAGGAAAGAGAAGAGCATAAGAGAAGTGTTTTGAGCAATTTTGGAGGAAGGCTCTGGTAAAATATAGAGTATTGTTACAATCCTAGCAATATTGCATACTTTAGTAAGATATAAACACATTTGGTGGGAGAGAGAACTGAATTTCATGAACGAGTTGGGACACCCCACGGTAATTAACACAAAGATATGGCAGCACCTGCCTTGAAGAATCTGGTCTGTGGTGCTCTTGAAGCAGAGGTGAAGAAATTTCAAGGAAGGCAGGCACCTCTGAGAGGAGCAAAGGGAGAGAGGAAAGTAAGTACACCCTCAGAAAAGACTGGCAGGTCCAAAGTGTACCGCTAGAGAGAATGCAAGTGAGATTTTAACTTTTCCTTTTGGCTGCCTTCCAGTTCATTAGCTTGTCTATTGTCTCCTGGGCATCTCTTTGGGAAGAGAAGAATTCAGGCCCATTTCACCAAAGACAAACAGGACACTCCTTGCTTCTGCCTCCTGTCCTGTCAATTCCAGCTGTCACTCTCAGCAGGCTCCTGCCTTGTATGCTGCTGGGTACCATGGGGAAGCCATTTCCCCTACTAAACCCTATGGCCAATGGCAGATGTGACAGGCTGGTGGTTAATCTCAGGGAACAGTGGTCTTCCAATGTCTTCCTTGTCAGGACCCATGTCCTTTGGGGACTGTTGCTAGTCCTTAAGGACTATACATGTCCATTAGTCAATTTCTCTCCTTGATCATTGCTGTTCAAATCCAAATGTGCTTCTATATTTTCTTTAGTCAATAAACATTCCAAAATGTATTACTCACCATTTGAAAAAATGACAGCTTTGCTGAGGTATAATTCACATACCATACAATTGACCCATTTAAAGCATACAATTAAATGATTTTTTAAATTCTTGGTGTTGTGCACAATCAATTTTAGAACATTTTCATCACATCAAAAAGAAACCCTGAACCTATTAACAGTCACTCTCATTTCCTCCCAAACCCCCAGGCCTACACAACCACTACTTTTCTATCTATAGAATTGCCTATTTCTGAACATTTCATATAAATAGAATTATATAATATGTGGCCTTCTGTAACTGGCTTCTTTCATGTAGCATAATGTTTTCAAGGTTCATCAATGTCATAGTATATATCAGAACTTCATTTCTTGTCAAACTGCCAAATAATATTCCATTTTATATACATACTATATTTTATTTATCTATCCATCAATTGATGGGTATTTGGTTTGTTTCTACTTTTTGGCTATTATAAATAAGATTGCTAAGAACACTCATGAACGAGTTTTTGTGTGGATACAGGCTTTTGTTTCTCTTGGGTGTATACCCTAGAGGAATTTCTGGGTTATGGTACCACTATGTTCAACCTTTTATGGAATTGCAGACTGAAAGCAGCTGTACCATTTTGTCTTCCCACCAACGGTGTATGAGATTTCCAAATTCTCTACATTTCTGAGAACACTTATTCTCTATCTATTTTTATTACAGCCCCATCCTAGTGGGTGTGAAGTGGTATCTCCTTGTGGTTTTTGATGTGCAATTTTTTGATAGCTAATGATGCTAAGTATCTTTTCATATGTTTATTGGCCATTTGCATATCTTCTATAATGAAATGTCTGCTCAGGTCCTTTGCTGATGTTTTATTTGGATTATTTATCTTTTTTATTATTGAGTTGTAGGAGTTCTTTGAGAGTTAGTTCCTTACCAAATATATAATTCGTAAAATTTTTCTCCTATTCTGTGGATTGTCTTTTCACTTTCTTCATGGTGTCCTTTGAATCACAAAAGTTTTCAGTTTTGATAATGCTCATTATATCTATTTTTCATGGTTGTTGCTTATGCTTTTGGGGTCATTTCTAAGAAACAATTGGATAATCCAAGGTCATGAAGAATTACACCTATATTTTCCTTTCAGTGTTTTATGATTTTAGCCCTTACATTTAGGTCTTTGATCCTTTTGACTTGGTTTTTGTATATGGTGTGAGGTAGGGGGTGCACTTCATTCTTTTGTATGTAGATATTCAGTTGTCATAGCACATGTGGTGAAAAACTATTCTTTACCCATTGAAGTGTCTTGGCACCATTGTCCAGAAAAAAAATGACCATAAATTTAAGGGTTGCTCAATATTTTCTAAGAATGTGTTTGTAATAGCCATGCAAAAAGTCATATATTATATGACTATGTATTATACATAGAATGTGGCCAACAATTTCTCATCAGATTGAAGAAATGACACTGTCCCACTCTAGTTCATTTTAAGGATGAAACAAATTCTTAGTAAGTGGCTGAGCAATCACAGCTTGTTTAACTTATACCTCAGTTTAGACAAAATTATTATCAGCCATGTGTTCAGGACCTGAGAGCCCAGACAGTGTTTGATGAACCAGAGTTTCACTGGCTGTGACTTTAGGAGATTCTTTCCATATTGATTGCCAATGTCTTATACTTCGGTTTTCTGTCATTGAGGAGAATGACTTGCAGGTTGTTTCTGATGATTTTGGACCAACTCTCTGTGACCACCTTCACCAAGGAAAGCCAGGTGCTCAAGCTAAGGAGAAATTACCCCTTGACCTGCTCTCCACATGGCTTCCAGCTACCATTTTTAATTTCTGTACTCTTCCCTCTTGCCCAGCTCCATTTCCAAAATAGCAAGAAGCTTTGGCAAGGGATCACTGGGGTTGCAATTTATCAGCAAGCTGTGGATACAGCTCTTTCCCATCTTTTGGCAAAGTCGGTGATTTGGCTTGTCTCCTGCATGGAATGAAAATTTTGTGAAGGGTGTCAAAAAAGACATACTCTAGGGGCACACAAATGTCTCTTAATTTACTGGTACAGACTTCACTGTGGAAAAAACATGGATGAGTACTTTGTGACCCTCAAAACTAACATGAGTGTGGATGTCTACGTCAGATAGATAGATAGAAAGATAGATGATAGATAGATAGATAGATAGATAGATAGATAGATAGATAGATCTGTATATATTTATAATATAGATGAGCCTCTGCAGTCTTTAGAATCCCCTGCCTCAGAATCCTTGGGGGTGGGATAGAGGGAACTTGTTAAGATGCATATTCCTGGGCCCCTACTGAATCAGAAGTTCTGGGGGAATGAATGTAGAGGTCTGCATTTTAACAGACACCCCAGGTGAGTTTCATGTAGTTTCATGCATTAAAATTTGAGAACTGCCTACTTGGGAGTTTTTGCTGATACTACAAGCTTTGGAAACATATAGAACCTGGGTTAAACTTCAATTTCTTCCTCTGTAAAATAAAGGGATTTCTCCTGTCTCCTCAGCATGAGAGGAGTGGTGTGGAGTAGACATGCAAATAGAGCCCAGGGTTTAGTACAGTGCAACTTTCACAACAGTGTCCCCACTCGGGGGCACTTGATGAGTATTTTGCATAACCCCAATAGGGTTGCCAGATAAAATTCAAGACACCCAGTTAAACGTTTATCTCAGATAAATAGTAAGTTTTGAATATAAGTGTGGCAGCAGTGCTGAGGGCAATTTCAGAGTCTAGGGTTGGTGGAAAGATTTAGGAAGTTGTCCCTTGATAGCGTCCATGCCTCAACCTCCAGCCTTCCCAGAAACGCTGTGAGCTCCCAGATTATTTTAATAAATCCTTTTTTAAAGCCTTAATTCTCCAATCAATTTCTATTGCTTACAGCTGAGAACCCTGACTGATACAGCATCTGTAACTCTCTACTCAACAACTGACCATCTGTCTTCTGTTCTCCTCACTTCCCTGAGCTCTCCCTGAAGTCATCAGGGAGACTTAACTGAACAATCTCTCAGGCTTTTCTTGCTTACACCCTTTTCTGGTGGAGAAGTATGTAGAGGACATGGTCCACCCACAACAACCTGCAAGGAAGGAGCTAGGGAAATAAAAACCTGACCTCAATGTGCCGCCGCAGACCCTTCCCCTCTAAAGCTAGTGCTTCCTATTGGTCAAACCTCACTAGAAGCCAGCGGACAAGAGACCCTGTTGACGTGCATTCAGGTCAGTCTCCCGGGAGAGAAAGCAGGGTAGAGAGAAGGGGAGAGTGAGACTGGAGAGGCAGAAGAAATATATCCAATAAGCAGGGTATGTATATTGTCTTGGGTTTGGTTCCCTAGAAACAAAGCCTGAGATGGAGATTTTGTGCAAGTGACTCCTAGGGGCATTCCTGGGAGGAGAGTGTGAAGGAGGGAGGGAGAGAAGCAGGATGGGGCAGGACAAGGAGCTGAGCAAAGATGTGGTTTCAGGATTAGTCTAGCCTCAGCCTGATCCTATGGGTCACTTTGAAGTGAAAGGACAGAAATTGCTTAGAAGCAAAGGAGCTGGGCTGTTGTTCCCACTCTCCCCATCAACAGATACTTTTAGTTGGTCATTAGCATGGACTGCCACTGATATTAATATAACTGGTAAGGCTTCTCCTGGTAAGGGGGCTCCCTTCAGCCAAGGGCAAGCCTTAGGAGAAGAAGCCAGAGGTGAGCTGTTAGCCACCAACATCCACCACACCTGGGGATGGGTGCAGGGTCAGGTGTGTGGATCTGGGCAGGCACTAATAGCATCTGTTGGAAGGACATACAGCTCTGTTGACAGGTCCAGGGGAGGAAAAAATAACTTTCTTTCCACTCTCAGTTATTAGCTGTGATTAATCCTGTAATGAAAGATAGATTAATAAGAGAAAAGCAAACAGAAGCTCATTAACATGTATATTTTACATATACATGGGAGATATCTAGGCAATTACTAAATCTCAAAGAAGTGTCTTGGAATTCCAGCATATGTAGCATCTTCAACAAAAACCCGTAAATTTTTAGAGAAGTGACAAGAAAAAGGAAAAGGACTTTGAGTCTCTAGGGATGAAAAATTATGGGAAGGCAGACAGACAGTAGATAAAGGCTAGTTAGTAAAGCTTGTTAATGTAGATTCCTCTGGTGCCCTCTCCAGGCTGACAAGGGTCTAAAGTTGTCTTCAGTGATCAACCTTTGTCTTTCCTGGTGGAGAGGGGAAGAAGCCTTTCCTCTTGTTTAGTGACCAGTGAAAAGTAAATTTATGTCCTACTTTTAGGCAAATGGCAGGGGGAGGGGGCGGGTGGGAGGCAGTGGCAGAGAACTTTTTGTAACTACTTCTCCATTACCTTCAGCTTAAAATAATCCTTATGCCAAAGTGGCATTTTTTTTGGAGTGGCATATTCTGGTCTCCTACACAGGACATATCGCTGGGTGAGGAGGTAAAAAAATTATTTTTCCTTTGTGTTTTTCTGAATTCTAAAAGTTTTCTAACATTGAATCTATTTTTCATAACCAGAAAATATGAGTTAAATTAAATCCATGCAGCAAAATCACCTGGTTTGTTACAGATAGAAGTAACAGAAAATGGCCCTTGGGGTGTCCTCTTGACCACACTGGGCAGATGACCCCTGCTCATTGTTTGGCAGGTGCCAATCCCCCAAGCTGGCCCTGCTTGGCACAGAGCTTCTCTGTTTCATCATACTCAGTAAGCCAGTGGCTTAGCACTTAGCTGGTTGTGTGACTCATAAGTCAGGAATGCTACCAGTGTGGCTAATGGAGAGGGGCCAGAGGCGGGGATAGGCTGTGTTACCAATAATCAGTGCAATATATGTGCAGGCACTGTTAGAACCTTTAGATATGGTCTCACTTAATCTTTACCATCACCCCATGAAGGTGGCAGTATTATCTCCATTTAATAGATGAGGAAGTCTCTAGACTGGGGGCTTAAAAAATCGAAGTTGTAATTTTTGTTTGGCGAAAAATGAAAACTTTAGACCAAATGATGGATTTTTAAATTGCGTTTCTAGCAGCCCTTAGGCTTAGCAAAGATGCCAGGGATAGGAGCTGCTGAGAGAGAAGGACTGGCCATTGGCACCTCAGTTATGGCAGCCCTGCCTTGGTCTGTTTTATGGGTTGGCAGGGATGGCTTCATGAATGTGCAGCCAGTGCAGCCTCACAGGGCCTGCTGTGCTCACAAGGGGCCCTGTGCTTAGTATCTAATGCTCTGCAGGCACCATCTTGAAATCCTTCACACTTTTGTCTTTTAATGTGTGTTTTGTAAGTAAATCCAATGGACAAGGGAGCGTGTCCCCGGGCTTGGAGCTCTAAATCATACTTGACCCCACTTGCTGTTGCCTTTCCACCTCCCTGGGATATGTTCCCTGCTGCCTGCTCTTCATCCTGGTGCGCTAGGCCTCTCCTTGCTTCCCCGCTGCCCTCCTTGGGTGTCAGCAACTGGATTGCATTGGGGGAAGGGAGAAGGGAGCTGTGTTTCATGTCCTTCAACCCCCAGAGGGACCTGGCCATAGGCATGGGGAGGATTGGGGTCAGGTGTGCCCCTTGAAGTGTCTCAGGTATGACAAGGGAGTAGCCATCCCCATTCAGGCTGGCAGCATCATGGTGCATTCAGAGGATGGCTTGGTAGGGGCCTCTCACTCACCTTTGACCCCGGTACCAAGTCATGATGCACATAGAAAATGGCAACATCTGGAGGTTGGGTGTGGGGGCTCACACCTGTAATCCCAGCACTTTGGGAGGCCAAGGCGGGTGGATCACTTGAGGCCAGGAGTTTGAGACCAGCCTAGCCAACATGGTAAGACTCCATCTCCACTTAAAACACAAAAATTAGCTGGGTGTGTTAGTGCATGCCTGTAGTCCCAGCTACTCAGGAGGCTGAGGCGGTTCAGTTGCTTGAACCCAGGAGGCAGAGGCTGCAGTGAGCTGAGATCATGCCACTGCACTCCACCCTGGGCGACAGAGCAAGACTCCATCTCAAAAAAACAAGGCAACATCTGTATGGTACACTGGGGGAAACAGCAAGCAAAGGGAGCCCTGGCCAGCCTTGACTCCCACTCAGTAGCCCTAAGGGCTGAAGGCAGTCCTACCCTAGGCTTAGGAAATGGAGTCTCTACCTTGGTCTTGTGCTTCAGACACCCCTAGCCCCTTTCACCCCATCAGCCCCACCCTTCCCACAGGGTGAGTTATCCAGAGGCCAAGGGGACATATCTACCAAAGCCTCAGCCCTCCTTCAGAATTCATTGCTTTTATTCCCCCAGTCCATCACAGACAAATATGTGGTTCTGCTGTTTGTGATTAATACACAACTCACCCCACTTGTGACTCACCATATGAGTTTAAAAGCACTCAGCCTAGTTTGCACCCAGTAAGTTCAATCAGGCAAGTCTGCCTTTGGATGTTCTGGCAATGTCAAGTTGCTATAGAAATTTGTAAATGCTTGCACTCAGTTCTTATATGTATCCCACAGCAGACAGTAACAACAGTTTGGTCCCTGGAGGACACTGAGTAGCACTATTCTAGACTCTTCTGTGGGTTGTGGGACCCTAGAATCTAGTCTGAATCACACCAAATCCAAATCCACACCAAGCCTGCTTCCAGGGTCTTCATGGGCCTATTTTCCCGATCTCTCCTGCAGGTGTACACTGCCCTAGCTCCAGGCTGTTTCCAGGGAGGAGTGGGCAGAGATGAGACATGTGTGCTGTGGTGTTCATACACACGCATCTCAGGCCCCTTTAGGTACAGGATGGAGAATGGGTGGGAATGGGAAGAGACAGCGGCAGGCTGTAACTGATGGAGGAAGGAAGCCATAAGGATTTGGGGCAAGCCCAGCTGCAGGAATCCATTTATCTGTTCACCTTGAATCCATCACAGCACCCCAATGTGCTGAGGCCTGCCAGTGAGGGAGCTCTGGACCAGATATTTTCCACTGTGACTTTCAATGTTTTGAATTCTGATTTCTATCCCATGGTCACAGTTGAAAGCTCATTAGCATTTGGCAGAGCAAGTGGGTGACACACGGATAGGTGTCCTGTGGACACTGCCATCTCACTGTGTGGGAACTGCAGTCTTAGCAGCTCTGCCAGTCAACACCCTCCCGCCCTTGATATACAAAAATACACCGTGCTTCTGATGCCTGCTCCATGGCAAATAATTTCTCAACACCCAGGGAAAGCATTTTGTTTGTTTTTCTTTACGTTTGATTAAAAGCAAGCCCAGGCAAATACCCCAAAGGAAAGAGAAACAAATGACTTTACAATTAAAATAAAAACCTGCACAATTAGTCATTAGGCATATAAATAATATAACATCTTTAGTAAATCAA
Source organism: Macaca mulatta (assembly GCF_049350105.2). Lineage (NCBI taxonomy): Eukaryota > Metazoa > Chordata > Mammalia > Primates > Cercopithecidae > Macaca > Macaca mulatta. The sequence continues at coordinate 113,564,576 of NC_133413.1, forward strand.
GAAGCATTAATCCAAGCAATGAGATACTTTATTTTACCTCTTAAATTGACAAAGATGAAAACCAGAAAAGAAAATATTCAGTATTTGTCAGGATTTAGGGAATATTGCTGTCTTATATACTATTGACAGATGGTCAACAGAAGCAAGACTTGTAGAAGTAAATTTGAAAATACATTGCAAAAGACTTAAAAATGTGTATATCCTTTGAAATATTGAAAACATCGTTTCATAGTCTTCTTATGAAACGATGTTTTCATAAGATGAATGAAAAGTTGATGTCAGTCTCATTCTTGAGTTTTTTTTTTTCCTCTTCTGAAGCCGTTCTTGATATAATTGATGTTCTGAAACTTCACTAACATCTGTCTTAGGTTGGGCTTCTCTTTTTACTTACCTTGCCAAGTATTTGGTAGCCTACTTCAAATTGAGGTTTCACATCTTTCTTTGGTTCTAAGAAGTCTTTATCTATCATTTCTGTGAATATCGCTTCCCCTCAATCTTCTCTAGCCTCTCATCTAAAACTCTTGTTAGATCAAGGTTTAATTTACTGGATTTCTATCCTGCATTTCCTAATAACGTTCAGCCCTCTGTGCTACCACAGAGGATTCCTTGGCCTGCCCTTTCAGCTCACTAAACTGCTCTTTCTGTCTATTGTGTTGGTCAGCTTCTCTATTGAGGGTTTTTTCTTTCAACATTTAAGATTATTATTTCAAATATCTCTGAACCTTTTTGGGAGACTCTTATCCTCATTTTGTGGTTATATTATCTTCATTTTTCTGAGCAGATTGACTATACTTATTGAAAATTCTTTTCTGAATACCATATTAACTCCATTTCTTTTGGGGATCTCCATTGCAGAGTTAGTTGTCTCTTTTTTATGGTGTTTGCCTTCCTCAAATGTTTGCTCATTCTTGTTTTTGTATGATTTTTGTAACTGAAGTTTCCTGCTAGAATGTCATCTGCATCTATTTGAGAGACCCATTTGGAGAGCAGGGATGGGAACTACTATTGGCCTAACTGTTGGCACTATTTTCAAAATACCAGTCTTCTTAGCCAGGGTTTTTGTTTCTGTCAGGGTCTCCAGCTCCTGAGAGCACTGCCCTTCTCTCTAGTCCTTGCCCCTCACAGACTCCTCTATTGTTGCTGACTGGCCTCAGCAGGTGGAGGAGCAGAAAGCCCAGGCTACCTGGCTGCTCCTTGCCTCCCTATAACTACAGCAGAGACCCTGTCAGCTTCTGGCATCATACTTGGCATTCTCTGTCATACTTCCTGGGCTACCTTTTCTCTTTCCAATAAGATTATTTTCATCCTTTATTAATTCCTCAGTGTAGTCCTCTCCCTTTTCAGTGAGGCTTTTTATTTAAACTTCTTTCTATCATTTCTTGGCATTTGTTGTAAAAGGCACACATACTCAGTCCAATACTTTGAGATGGAGCTATTTAAAAAATTTATGTATTGGCCAAACATGTTGTCTCATGCCTGTAATCTCAGCACTTTAGAAGACCAAGGTGGGAGGATTGCTCAAGGCCAGGAGTTCAAGACCAGCCTGGGCAATATAGTGAGACCCTGTCTCTACAAAAAAATATACAAAAATTAGCCGGGCATGGTGACACATGCCTTTAGTCCCAGCTATTTGGAAAGCTGAGGTGAGAGGATCGCTTGAGCCCAGGAGTTTGAGACTGGAGCAAGCGATGATCATGCCACTATACTCCAGCCTAGACAACAGAGCGAGACCCTCTCTCTAAAAAAACAAAACAGAACAAAAACCCGACATTTATATAACCTTCAAGCCAGTAATTCCACTTCTAGGAATTTATCCCAAGGAAGTAATTTAAAATAAAGCTTTAACCACAAGGTGTTTCATCACAGTAAGATTTATTACGAAAATGTGGAAACAAATATCCAAGCAGAGGGGATTAGGTAAATAAATGATGACATAGATTTGCGAAAAATAATATGGCAGAATATTTAATGGTGTAGAAAAAAGTCATCAAGGTATCATTAGGTAAAAATTTCAGGTTACAGAATTGTTTTAAAATCTCCTTTTTGTAAAAAGCATACATGTTGTTATAGAAAAGTGTAGCTCTGCATGGTGGGATTTCTGCCAACTTTTGTTTTTTCATTTTGACTATCTTTTTCTCCTCCATTTTGGGATTGTTTGCAACATCTGCCATGTGCAAGCTTCTGGTTCCATCCTCTGCTTACCTCCCCCAGGCGTGCTGGAAGATGGACTGTCCTCCAATGGTGTGCCCCGATCTACAGTCCCAGGTGGAATACCCAATCCAGAGAAGAAGACGAACTGTGAGACCCAGTGCCCAAATCCCCAGAGCCTCAGCTCAGGCCCTCTGACCCAGAAACAGAATGGCCTTCAGACCACAGAGGTAGGGTTGCAGCCACAGAATCAACTGGGGACTGGAGAATGGGGGCAGGGCTTGCTTCAGGGCAGAGCCACGCAGCAGCTGTGTCCAGGGAGGGACCGGGGATGGCTCACCTTGGCAATAAAAAGTCTCTACCCCACCCATGTAAAATTGCTGCAAACCCCACCCCAAAACCCTGCCTTGAGGGTTGCTGCTTTTTGTTTCCATGTGTATGTTTGCTTAAGTACAACTTTATTCAAGGATCTTGTTTTCTGTGGCCACTGTCACCATGTTGATGGTGAGGACTGTGCTGGTTAGAGGAACCAGTCTTAGGCCAGGCAGCTGACCAGTCTCAGGGGTTGGCAGGGTGGAGAGTGGGCAGAGGAAGGAAAGAGAAGACCAGAGTTGTTGGAAACAAGCCTGGCATTTTACTCAGGTCCTCCAACCAGGAGGGCAGTGGAAGGGCCCCCAAAGGTGGCTCTCATAGCAGAATGTGGTGACAGTATCATCCCCACACTGTTGGAAGAGGTAGGGCAGTGATGTCCCTGGACATGGCTGGCATCCTTTCTTTTCTCCAAGAGCTACTTTTGGGAAGCTCTTCTTATGGGTACAGGAGGGGCAGCCCAGAATGAACGCTCTCAGTAGGCTGGGCTCAGGCATCTGCAGTCTCTTCCTCTTCCACCCAGTTCCTCCTTCTGACTTCCTTGTCTTCCCTATGCCCCACTCCCTTCAAAATCCACTGCTTACCCTATGCTCCATACCCATTTTCTCCTATCCTTCTGTCAAAATGATACTGAACCAGGCTCATTCTGTCTGTGCACAGCAAACCAATCACTGTAACAATAGGTTTTGCAAAAGAGAAAGTTTATTCATGAGGCAGCCAAGTGAGGAGGCAGAAGAACAGATCCCAAATCTGCCTCCACAAAGATAGGGTTTAGGGCTATCTATGGGATAAAGAAGCTGGGTAGTCTAAGGCATGGGGAAAGATGATTGGCAGTGGGGTAAAGTGAGATAATCAATAGTCTGTGCTTGCATAGTCATGGTTCATGGCTCTTCACAGGACTCATGTTGAGAAAATGGCTGTGTTTGCATGATCTTCAGAAAGGGTTTTGGTCTTCTGACTTCAAAAGGTCACCTCTTGGGCATTTCTACAAACCCAGTTGAAGGGTCAGTGATCTCATCTGGCTTTAACTGCATAAGAGCTAACCCCAAGTTCCTGAAAAACAACTTTAAGCAACTGTTACAGTAGTGATTTATATGTCAGATATGTAGTCTGTAACAAAGCTAGTGGATTGGTTAGCTATGGGACTTTTAGCTATATAGGTTTTAAGATTAACTAGAAGTAAGTGATTAAAAGCAAGCAATGCAGGTTAAGTTTGATAGGCTTAATCAGGTTAGCCCCCAGTTCCAAAAACTTACCAGTCCTGTGTCCTTGGGTCAATGTCAGCTGTTTTCTGAGAGTGCAACTCATTATCTAATGATGGAATTCTTGCTCATATCAGTGAGTTTGCCTCTCTAAGTTTTGGTCAGAAAACCTGTTGCAAATTCATCTCTAAAGCTCATTTACTAAGGGCCTTTCAGAAATCACTAAGCTCTCAGAATCTCAGGTTCATTATCCACACAATGGAAATAATACCAAAACGAGTGAACAGATGGGTCTGCTCTTATAAACTGGGATATAGATAAGAATGGCAGTTAGGATTAACAGGGGACAGTTAGGCACACAGCACCATAACCTACTTAAATGAAACACTAATGGGGGCCCTGCAGACACTGGAGAAGGTAATGGGGGGTGTAGATTTCAGGGTTGTGGTGTCCTTCTTAGAGTTCTGTATTGTCTACTTTGCCTATGCATAAGCTGGCCTTCTAGAGACCTAATCATCATTGCCATCTCTCAAGACAGTCTGGACCCTGTGGTGACTGCTCTACCACAGGCGCAGATATTTGTCTTCTAGTCTCCTCCCCACATTTGTGCCCTCACCCTCTGAGCCAGGATGAGCCGTGGTCAAGAGGCTCAAGCTTTGCCTGGTGGATGGCATGATCCATGCACTTGTTTCCCCACCTCATTTTCTGCCCGCCTCATTCATCACTTTAAAATTGTGTTTTGCAGTATACAAAGTGCTTTTAAGTGTACTGGCTCCTTAAGTTCCCCTAAGAGCATTGTGAAGTAAGCATTATCCCCATTTTATAGACAAGGAAACTGAGATTCCTTTGATTGTGTTACATGAATAAGGCCATATAAGTGCTGTAGAAGGATGTTGGTAACTTTAAATTGGAAAAGGTTTCTATTAAGAAGATAGAACATAAGAGCTGCAAGTACATTTTAAAAATGAATAGGGTATTAGTCAGTTGTTGCCTCAATAATGCTGCATAACGAAACACAGCAACATTCAGTTGCTTGAGACAACACCTCCCCCGACCCCCACCACTGCCACCATGGTCAGCTGTAACTTAAAAAGGCTCAGCCTGACTTTTCAAGGGCTGGCTCAGTCTGTTTCATATATATTATTCTGGAAACCAGGCCAAGAAAGCAGCAGCTTTCTGGGGTATATTCTTATGACTACGGCAGAAACACGAGGGGGCAAAACCAAACTACTTGAACACATTTCATGTCTCTGCTCACATCATACCGACTAATATCCCATTGGCCAAAGCAGGTCAAATGGACAAGCCCAACTTCAAGCAGGGAAACATACTCTGTCCAAAGTGGAGAGAGAGCAAAGAATTAGGGTCAATAATGCAGGCTACCACATGCCACATACATACACAAAGAAATGCAACTCATAACTTCAATGAATTCTTGTAAGGTGGCACATCCATGTAACCATCATGCGGATGAAGATATAGAACATTATCACCAGCCCAGAAATCCACAGTGTCACCATTCTTCTCACTCCTAGTATTATAGATCAGTTTGATTTATTTTTGAGACTTTTATAAATAGAATCATACAAGTGTGAGCTTTTTCATGTCTGGTTTCTTTTGCTCAACATTATCCTTGTGAAAATCACCCATGTTGTTCTGAGTTGCAATAATTTTCTCATTTTCATTGTTATGTATATTTCTTTATATGAACACACTGCAATTTAACCATTTTACTTGATAAACATTTGGGTTGTTTCCAGTTTGGGGCTATTGTGAACAATACAGCTTTTAATGTTTGTGTGCATGTCCTTTGGTGGACAGCACTTCTTTTGGGAATATACTTGGGAGTGGAATTGCTGGGTCATAGGACAGGGGTATATTTGACTTTCATAGACACTGACAAATAGTTTTCCAAAGTGGTTTTGCTGCTTTATACTCTAACTAGCAGTGGTTGAGTTTCAGTTACGGAACAAAAGAATTAAAAATCAGTAAGTTGTGCTTAGTCTGTCTTCCTTGTGGTAGCAACTACTTATTCATTTATTATTTATTTACTTATTTTTAGACCAGGTCTCACTCTATTACCCAGGCTGGAGTGCAGTGGTTCGGTCACTGGTCTCTGCAGCCTCCAGTGCCTGGGCTCAAGTGCAGCCTCCCAACTAACTGGGACCATAGGCACACACCACCAGGCCCAGCCAATTTGTTAATTATTTGCAGAGAGGAGATCTCACTATGTTGCCCAGGCTGGTCTCAAACTCCTGAGCTCAAGCAATCCTTCTGCCTCAGCCTCCCAAAGTGCTAGGATTATAGGTGTGAGCCACTGCACCCAGCCAGTAGCAAATATTTATTCATGTGTGGTCTAGGTATGACATAGGGTGCTAAGCACTTTGTTATATTATCTCTTAATCCTCACAATAACTCTAAAATGTTGACATTGTCTCCAATTTACAGATGGGAATTGGTACTCAGATATAGCTAGGGAAAGTAGGTCCCCATGCTCCCCCCCACACACACACATACACACACACTCTTATACACACACACGCACACACACATACACACACATACACACACACATACATACACACACATACACATGCGCACACACACACACACATATACATACACATGCACACACATGCACACACGCACACACACATGCACACACGCACACACATGCATTCACATACAGCACACACACATATGCATATACACATGCACATATGCATATACACATGCACATACACACATGCACACACACGCACACACACTCACACACACACTCACACACGCACATACACAGACATACACATGCACACCACGCACACACGCACATCATGCACACACGCCCACACACACACATGCACATACACTCACACATACACACACTCTCACATGCACACGCACATACATACACGCATACCATGCACACACATAAGTGCACACACACACATACACCACACATGCACATACACATGCGCAGACACGCACATACACAAGCACACGTGGACACACACACACATACACACATACACACGTGCACTCACATGGTGCACACATGCACACACATACACACACGCACATACACACATGCACACACACCTACACACATACACGCACACACACACGGAAATGCATGTACACACACATACACACACATACACACACGCACAGACATATACACACACTCACACATACATACACACACACACATGCACACACATACACACACAGACGCATACACACACATACACACACCCAGACGCATACACACACATACACACATACACACACACACAGATGCATACACACACACACACCCCCAGACGCATACATGCACATACACACACATACACATTTTGGGAGCTCTTGGGGCTTTAAAATGGGGCAGGCAGAGTCAGCCCCCATAGGGCTTCAACAGCAGTGGAAACTGTCACAGAGGAGTGATGACCACACACACCTGCCCAACGCAGCACCCCTGGCCAGACAATGCATATCGATGAGCAGCCTGTGCAGCTTTTGTTTTCATAATTAAGTGAACGTGGCTGTATTGTAACTATTTTCAAAATAAGATCAGGGAGCTGATAACTTCAGTTTTAAGGGTTTACATTTAAAAGATAATCAGTGGTCTTCACATCCTGAGACCTCACCAGTCACTGGCCATTCTGAGTCCCTCAAAGGCCAAGGCAAAGGTTTTCTGTCTAAGATGTTAGTTTAGAAGCTAAATTTACCTGTGATTGATGCTTCTGTCAGCAGTGCTATCTCATACCAACACTCAGGCAGGCTCTCAACTGCCTACTATTTGCCCAGAGAAAATACTTTTCTTCCTATTCCCTCCTGGGCCTTTGATATACTGTTTTTTCCTAGTGTGTCTCTTAGACTCTGGGCCAAAGCTTTGTGCATTTTCAGTATCTGGCTCAGTCAGTATCCACTTGCCCCTTCCAGTCTTCCATCACACCCCTATGTGAGCTATTAGCATAGCACAGCGCTCCCCTTAGGTGCCATCAGGCCACCTGGTTGGTGGTTCTTTGGCATTTTTTTTTAAAGCTTTCCTTCTCCAGAAGACCCCTTTCATGAAGCATGTGTCCTCATCCACAGGCCTACTGTAGTGCTGCCATTCAGATTTACAAAACAAATTTGTATGTGAAAGGCAATCCTTGCTAGGCCTGGAAAATTTTTCATCAGTTCCTATAACTACTCTTAGGATTCATTCATCAAATGTTCATTGAGTGCTGTCTAGGTGCCAGGCACTGTTCTAGTGCCAAGGATCCAAGGGTAGAAAAGACAGACACGGCTTTTGCTCTGAAGCAGCTGCTAGTTTTAATGGAGGTGGGTTGGGAGCCAAATAATATAGAATAAATAAAGCATTTATAGACTCTGAATGGTGCTATGAAGGAAGTAGAAGGTCACTAGTCAGGGGTAGCAGCTACTCTATTAACGCAGATGACACCTCACGTTTAAGCTGCTTTCCGAAGGGTGATGGGGCAACTAATGCTGCTCATGGCTGTTAGCAACTGCACCTTGTGTTTGGAGCCCTTCTCCACTTCCTGTCCCATCAAACAAACCATATCTTCCTTTTTGTCAATTCCCTCCAGTCCCCCCGCCGCCTTATGCCTGGTGTTAATAGGTGTTAACTGGCAAGAAGATTGTGGCAAAAATGATCTTTCACAAATTGGAACTGACCGTCTCGGTGGGGAGCTCTTTCTCTTTCTCTGTTGCACCTTGATTTCCCCAGTCATTTGGAGACTTACTGACTCCACAGTGTCTGATAAATCATTGGCTTGGTCTCCTTCATCCAGCTCCCTACCTGAGCTCAACAAACAACATGAGAGGCAGCGCTGTAGTTGCTTGTCTTCTCCCGCTAATTAGTTGTTCAGGAACTTTGAGCTGCCTCCAAACATTTACTCTCTAACCTGAATGTGCCATTTCCTTGGGCTTAGGACTCTTGTTCCCCACCTCCCCCCATCCCGCCCACCGCGCTTAAAATACCTCCTCAAGTATTCAGCTACAGTAGAAATGTATATGTGACCATAGCTCAAGTGGAAAAGGCTCTGACATGTGGCTGGCCTTCCAGGGAACCCTCCTGTCTTCAGAAGCTACATATTTTCAAGTTGCTTTATTATTATTGGCAAAGTGACTGGACCGTGCTAAAGGAATTAGCAGGGGGACTGATTCTCAGCTAAGGAGTTTTCTCCTCCTCCTCCTCCTGCCCCCTCCCCCAGTGTCTGGTCAACATCATTGGCAAGGCCTGGCCAGTCTAGGAGAGACAGGTGAAGGTCCACAGAGCTAGGAGACCTGATCAAGAAAGGAGATTAGGACCAGCCCAGGATTTCTCCTGGATAACACTTATATGAGACATATCAAGGAAGAGTTTGGAAAGTAAATATGAGTCTCTCCTAGAAAAACAAAAACAGGACCTTATAAGGAGGGAGAGAATAACAGAAACCTGTGGGAAAACCAAAGGGAGGGAAAGCTATTAGAAGGGCACTTTGGTGTCCTCTCTAATGCAAGCCTGGGGAAAAAGGAAGGAATTTAGCAATACAGAGATGTGCACCTACCTACTGGCTGCTACCTCTTGTAGAGACTTGCAAGACTCGGTGTTCGTCTAAGGGTCTGCAGTCAAACCAGTTCAACTAGAAGGCTCTCAGGGCAGAGACTGCCTTATTTTTCTTTATATTTTTCCCTTGACTCCTGAGCCTACTTCAGGGTTATGAACCTAACCGGTACTCGCTACCTACGTGTTGATTAAATGAGACAGCCTAGTCATCACTCAGATTAGAAAAGGTTCCCATAGCTTTGACCACACCCATCCCGGCTCTGCACCACCATCCTGTGATGACTGTTCTGTGGGTGCCCAGTTGCTTTTCTAAAGCAGGTTCTGCTGCCTTCCTAATGTCTGTTCGTCTATCTGAGGTTCAAGTTGAAAAGCAACAACTCCTTTTGGCACTTGATACAAACTCCCAGGGCGAGTAAATCTAAGTGTAGATGGGGAAGGGGGCTGTGGTCTGCATAGAATGTGCTCCAGGCTTGGAGGATTCTTGAGAGTTTTACCTGCAGCATGGTCTGACCCCTGCCTTCCAAGGCTAGCAGCTGGCCCTTGGTGGAGTTGCTAAGATCGAATATCCCCCGACTGACCTTGCATTAATGCCGCACAAATTCACAAAGCAGCAGCAAATAAATTCACAGAATTTGAGAACAACTAGGGTGTGTTATTGTGTATCTTCCTTTCATGAGACCTGTCTGAAAAGAAGTCAAACATCTGGAGTTGCAGCTGTCAAACTCTAGTCTTTAATCTTTTGGGAAGGAAGAGAGGATAAAACTAATATTTCGAAGTGCCTGCAACGTGCCAGACACACTATGACATCATTTTTAACCCTTACAGCTCTAAAAGGTAAGCAGCATCATTTCCTACCTGGGAAAACAGAGACTCAGAAACTAGGTATCTGGTCAACATGGCCCAAGGAGTCATGATTTGACTGTGTTCAAATTCAAACCCAGATCTGTCTCCATCTAAGCCCCACGTTCTTCCTTCCCATTATCTGAAACTTAGTGGTGGAGGATTTAGAGTGAGCCTTGGCAGAGTTGTGAGAGGTGGGATATGAAACCTGGGGTCACCATCTTTTTTGACTCATCACCAATATTGACATTGGCCCTGAGTTAAGTGCATTTGCCTGACTGGTTTCAGCTGCCTCATTGGGAAAGTGAATACAGTAACATTCCCACCTGTCTCTCAGGAATGGTGCAAGGAATGATTAATCATGGATGTAATTGAAATCTTGTAGCAAAGTTCTGGGACATTGAGGCAGGGCAATGCACACAGTTTCTGTTCCCAGGGATTTTCCTTTTCTTTTCTTTCTGAAGATTTATCTTCACACATGTGTTCATGGTCAAGTTATTTATTGGGTGTCTATTATGCGACAGGCACTAAATTAGAGTCTGGCAATACTATAATAAACAAAATAGACTAGGTTCCTCCTGTCTTGAAGTTTACAATATGAGAAGAAAGTAAAAAATAAGTTAAAAAAATGCATAATTTAAACTGTGGTTAAAGGCCAGGAAGGAAGTAAAGAATATAGGGAGAGAGAATAATAGAGCCCTATGCTTGTATATGCCTAGAAAATCCCTGCAACATTCCGTAAGAAATTATTAGTCATAATTATCTCTAGGGAAGGCACTAGAAGCCCTTCTTTACTCATTGAATTTCTTTTTGCCATAATTATGTCTTCCTTTTATAATTAAAAATACTACTTATGCAGAAAAATTGGTGTCTCACACATCATAATCTCAGAAGCCATGCTTTTCTTTGTTGTCTGTGAAGAACTATGAAAAGGTTTGTATAATCCCATATTAGGTACAGATATATTTGTGGAGTTCAAGCAAAGCTGAGAACATCTCTATTTCCATCTGTGGGGAAAGTGAAAAAAGGCTGAACAAAGGTAGCTGCAGTCTTGAATCTAGGTCTCCAGGAGCAGCCAAGCTGTCCCAACCTCCACAGGAAACAGGCTAATTATTGACATCTGAACCCCAAGATAAACAAGTCCGTCTGGGTCAGAGACTGGCAAGAGGTCATCACGGCCAATCTGGTCACCCTTGAGAAATGGCAGACTGCTTTTAATTAAAGAGGCAGTATCAAGAAGACTAAAATCTATGATTCATGGGTACGAAAGCTGCAGAACTTAAAATGAGGTAAGGAAAGAGTTGAAAAGCTGTAAAACTGGGTGAGAAAACAGAGGTGGCCCATTAACAAGAGTCAATGGTGATAAAACTCACAAAACAAGAATGTTAGAAGTAGAGGAAGGATCGGCGCGGCTGCACGAGAAAAAGGTGCCAATTAGGCTCCTCTCATTATGAAATTGGGGCCCATACTTTTTTTTTTTAAGCCAGTAATTGCAATAGAAACACATTTTCTTTTCTTGTCATTAAAAAGGGACGGGGGCGTGATGTTAAATAAAAAGGTTTGGCTGGCTGAAAACTACATCAGAGGAAAAAATATGTTGTATAAAGCATCACAGGCACTGAGGGGCAAAATGGTGTGATTGTTTCTTGTATTTATGTTGCTCTTCTCAGCAGAGGGCAAAACAACTCACTTCTCCAAACTTCTAGATAAAATATCTGGCATGATAGTTCTTTTTCTCATCTTCTTTCTCTCTTGTTTGGACTTGAAATCTAAGGTTTTTGAGTTGTAACTAGATCGTGTTGATGAAAAGAGTCAAACTCTGTAAAATATTTGAAGAGATTTATTCTGAACCAAATATGAGTGACCATGGCACACGACACAGCCCTCAGGAGATCCTGAGAATATGTGCACAGGGTGGTTGGGGCACAGCTGGGTTTTATATATTTTAGGGAGGCATGAGACATCAGTCACATACGTTTAAGAAATACATTGGTTTGGTGTAAAAAGGTGGGACAACTCAAAGCAGAGTGGGCAGGCGGGGGGTGGGGGCTTCCAGGCTATAGGTAAATTTAAACATTTTCTGGTCGACAATTGGTTGAGTTTGTCTAAAGACCTGGGATCCATAGAAAGGAATGTTTAGGTTAAGAACAAGGATTGTGGAGACCAAGTTTTATTGTGTAGAGGAAGCTCTTAGATGGCAGACTTTAGAGAGAGCAGGTTGTAAATTTTTTACAGACTTAAAGCGGTGGCTGGCTCTTAGATGATTACCTCCTGGATCTGGGAAGGAAGGAAGGAAAACAAAGGGGAAAAAGGATTCTCTATAGAATGTGGATTTTTCCCACAAGAGACTCTGTGGGGCAATTTCAAGATATGGCAAGGAAATATATTTTGGGGTAAAACATTTTGATTTTCTTCCTTGTTATGCCAGAGTCAGACTGGAAAGTAGACATAATATACAGGGTCGAACAAAACCTATCTGATGAGAATTTATGGTTTGTAGGTCATGACTCCCCAGGCCCCTTAGATAGGAATTTGGGCAAGATAAAACAAATCAGAGTTTAGTCCTCAATTGCAACGACTACCAACCTCTTGAACATCCTCATGGCTGCTTCTGGTTGGGTACTTTTCTGTCGATATGTCAGATTCAAAAGCTTCTCTTTCATAAAACGTTTCTGAGAAAATGCATTGTTATTCTAATTGTTTAATTTGCTAACTTAAATGCAGTGTCATTATTTGAAAGTGGATTTGTTTATGGCTTGGAACCTTTTGAGTCCTGTATCATCGGAGTTACAGAACTCCAGTTTGTCCTTTATCCGGAAGCACAACTTTTAGAGTTATTGTTGTTGCCATTTAGAAGTAGTAGTAGCAGTAGTCCTCGTTTCAGTATAATAGGGCTTTATATTTTAATTTGCTGTTTGACTGACATCATCTTTCTACAAATAAAATTAATGTCAATAGCTATAATTGATGTGACTAACCATCCTGGTTTGCTGGGGCCTGAGTAGGTTTCTGTGATGCAGGATATTTAGTTTTAAAACTTTCTGGCAGGCCGGGCATGGCGGTGGCTCACGCCTATAATCCCAGCACTTTGGGAGGCTGAGGCGGGCAGATCACAAGGTCAGGAGATCAAGACCATCCTGGCCAACATTGTGAGACCCCATCTCTACTAAAAATACAAAAATTAGCTGGGCATGGCTCACACCTGTAGTCCCAGCTACTCAGGAGGCTGAGGCAGGAGAATCTCTTGAACCCGGGAGGCGGAGGATGCAGTGAGCCAACATTGCGCCACTGCACTCCAGCCTAGCAACAGAGTGAAACTCTCTCTCTAAAAAAAAAAAAAAAAAAAAAAAAAAAAAAAAAAAAAAAAAAAAAAAAAATTATCAGCCCTGGATAAACCAGAATAAACTAGGAGAAGTTGGTAACCCTCTCAATGTTATGTGACGTACTTAATTCTCTCAAAGAAAAGTAAAAAGCAGGCATTATTTCCTTCATTTTTCAGATAATAGAACTGAAACTCAAATGTCAAAGCAACATGTCTTGTTGCAACTAACTGGTAGCAAAGGCTTGCTCCATGCCCAGGTCTATCTGGCCCCAAAACTTGTGCTCTGAACATTTCCATTGTGCAGGCTTATGATATACAGATTTAAGAAATGGCCCTATTGTAATTGGGTTACAATTACATATATCTGTGGCTGTTACAGGAATGACTACTTTGTAGCCTCTTAAATAGGCTTGGAAATCCAACTACTGGATTTTTGCTTAGATTTTTAAGCTTAGAAGTACAGACTGAAATAGAGAGCTTTGTATCATCTGTGTATCACCTTTAATACACTTTTGTGAAATCTTACCAACAGTCTTTTCTAAAGAAAAGCATTTCTGCAGTTTGGAACATTTCCATTTCCATTCTGGAAAGCCCTCTTACCTCCCACCAATTTGAAGGGAATTCTACTGTCAATTTGGCTCACTTTAAAGAAACCCCTGCATTGTATTCCATGCCCCAGTCCTCAAAGCTGTGTAGTGACACCAGAGATGGAAGTCAGATGGAACTGGTCTCATAATCATCACGGTTTTCTTTAGGAAACAGAATCACTGTTTTCCTTCACAACGCTTTGTGTGTGTGTGCATACGTGCGTGTGCATCTGTGTGCGTGTGTGTGTGTGTGTGTGTGTGTGTGTGTAGCAGGCATGGGATAGTGCAATGTGAACTCGGAAAATGAAATAACTACTGTAGATGAAAACAGTCAAACTCTGTAAAACATTTGAAGAGATTTATTCTGAGCCAAATATGAGTGACCATGGCCCACGACACAACCCTCTGGAGGTCCCAAGAACATGTGCCCAAGGTGGGCAGGGCACAGCTTGGTTTTGTATATTTTAGGGAGGCATGAGACATCAATCAAATACATTTAAGAAATACATTGGTTTGGTTCAGAAAGGCAGGACAACTTAAAGCAGAGTGGGCGGACAGGGGGCGGGGGCTTCCAGGCTATAGGTAAATTTAAACATTTTCTGGTAGACAATTGGTTGCGTTTATCTGAAGATCTAGGATCAATAGAAAGGAAATGTTCAGGTTAAGATAAAGGATTGTGGAGACCAAGTTTTGTTGTGCAGAGGAAGCTCTCAGATAGCAGACTTCAGGGAGAGCACGTTGTAAAATGTTTCTTATCCTACCTAAAAGGGCACCTAGCACTTAGTTGATTATCGCCTGGGTCTGGAAAGGAAGGAAGGAAGACAAAAGGAAGGGGAAAGGGGATTCTCTACAGAATGTGGAGTTTTCCCCCAAGGGATGGCTTTGCAGGACCATTTCAAAATATGACAGAAAAACATTTTGGGGTAAAATATTTTTATTTTCTTCCTTGTTATGCCAGAGTCAGATTGAAAAGTAAGTCACGATATACAGGGTTAAATAAAACCCATCTGACGAGAATTTATGGTTTGTAGGGCATGACTCTCCAGACCCCTAAGGAATTTGGGCAAGATTTTTAAAAATCAGAGCTTAGTCCTCACTACTCTTAGAAAGAATGCTTTAAAGGACAGGAGGAGTTACAGACAACAAGAAATGCTTAGTTTCAAGGTTGTGTGATTTTATCAGTTCTCTGCTTTTGGGGAAAAATAAGCCCATAAAAGTCTTTGCTAGCCCTGGTGCCAGTTCAGGCTCAGAAAACCTGAGTGTAAGACTGAGCCCTAAACAGTATTGCCTACTGGTTGTTAAAGCAAGGGTACACTGACAAGTGTAGTGCATTCATTCATTCATTTATTTGAACAAAGTTAAACTGAGAGCTTGTGATGTCTCAGAGCTGTGCTAGGCACTAGGAACACACAGAGGAAAGCAGTGACGTCCTATCTCATGAAATCAATAGATAAGACTAAAATTATGTAGAGTCAAAATTATCCTTAAATGTTTCTCAAATCACCCATAAAGTGTTGTCTTTGGTTAGGTTCCCTAGAAGCAGAACCTGAGATAAGGATGCAAGTAATTGAAAGGATGAAAGTAATTGAAAAAGTACTCTCAGGTGAAACCTGCATGGTAGTAGAGGAAGCAGGGCAGGGCAGAGGATCAGATTCAGCAAATGTGTGAGTTCAGTCAGCTGAACAGCTATAGTCTAGCCTCAGCCTGACTACAAGGAGCCGTGGGGCACACAAAGCACCATGGATTTGTACCCCCAAAAGACAAAAAGGGCAGCCTTTTGTATCCTAACAATCAGGCATGGGATATGGGCCTCTCCAGGACATGGGCCTGTTTGGCATTCCTGGAGGAGGTGGCTCCAATCGGATGTGGGCAGTTCTCAAAAGAAGAGTGTGCTGTGAGCAGTTAGCAGCCAACAGTCACAGCAGCTGGGAGGGATGCTCTGGCAGAGTAAAGGGAATCTGGAGAGGGATGTCGCCATCAGCTACACAAGGACACAGGATTTATGTGACATGTTAGAAACATACATATCATTTGTTAATAAATACAACAGAACAATAGATTTTTCCCCATCAGTGCAATAGTTCACCATTTATTTGGATGCACTACAGAGGAAGTAGTTTGCTTGTGTTCAGGGGCCATGTTGTATGAAAAATGTGCGTCTCTCAACACCCAGCACAAGGAGATGCTCATGCCTGGAAGGGTGTTCCCACAGGATCTGAGGCAGACTATGTTCCCAGGAGGCAGACCCAGATGTCATCACACAGGATGTTAGGAAGTGCCCTTGAGGCCAACACCTGTGGAAAGGGGCAATGGAAGCAGGAGTGAGTTAAGGGAGAAGTCCAGCCACCCCTGCCCGGTGCAGCTAAATGGCTTGTGGGAGCTGACCTGTTTAGGGCCCAAATGGTCACACGTTTATGCCCTTCCATTTACCTGCATATTGGGCCATCTTGGGAAGGGCATGAACTTGAGTGAGGTGGCTCTCTGCAGCTGATGCTGTCCCCTCAAGGGACAACTGGAGGCTACTTGCTGACTGTTCTCCCTGCAGCGAGGCAGCAGGTCCTTTCTGGAATGGGGCTGGGCAGCAAATAACTGTGTCCATCCACTAGTGGAGGCAACTCACAGGCTCACTCGTATTCACCCCCAGCACACAATCACAAGAATAGGCACAAGACTGCCCCTCACCAAAGTTGTTTTCTCATTGGGGGGGATGGAAAGTCAGGGACTGGACACACATACTTAAAGAACCTACAATTTAATTAATGCTTTAATGTTTAATATTAATTCAGAACTTTTGTCACTGGTTTATCCTTAGTTAGAAGTGGATAGTCTATCCTACTTTTTAAGGTTATTTTTTTCCCATTTTCATTTAGTGACAGGCATTGTACTAAGTACCTTACATGCATTACCTTATTTAATCCATACAAAAATCTTATGAGAGAGAGAATATTATTATTTCCAATTTTATAGATAAGGGTTAGAGAGGTTAGAAAAAACTTGCCCATAGTGAAATCATATAGCCAGTATTTGAACCAAAGTCTCTCTGACTCCAAAGCTCAAACTCTTAACCACTCTACTAAAGCCAACTATGAAAACTTTCACATTACCCTTTGATGGACCGTAGCTCATTCACTCATTCACTCATTCACTCAGCAATGGTTCTTTTTTTTTTTTTTTTTTGAGACAGAGTCTCACTCTGTTGTCCAGGCTGGAGTGCAGTGGTGCGATCTCGGCTCACTGCAAGCTCCACCTTCCGGGTTCACGTAATTCTTCTGCCTCAGCCTCCCAAGTAGCTGGGACTACAGGCACCTGCCACCACGCCCAGCTAATTTTTGTATTTTTAGCAGAGACAGGGTTTCACTGTATTAGCCAGGATGGTCTCGACCTCCTGACCTCGTGATCCACCTGCCTCAGCCTCCTGAAGTGCTGAGATTACAGGCGTGAGCCACCACGCCCGGCCACTCAACAATGTTTTAATGAACATGCCCTATTCCAGGCTCTGTGCTGTGTTGGTATTAAAGATTCAACAAAGAAACCTCTGATAGGAAGCATATGTGCCTGCGTTCTTGTGGGTCATCCTTCCTCACTCTGTGTGTGTGTGAGTGTGTGTGTGTATTTGTGATAATCTCAAGAGATTAATGCAAATTGTGAGGACCTTCACATATTTCTGTGAAAGGAAAATAAAAATCTCAGGACTCCAAACTCACTATGCCAAAGGGAAAAGTTAAGCTTAGGAGTTAAGTTACCCAAAACTGCCTTCCATTTTGTTCCTAAATAGATAACTGCAAAGACAGAAGGCCACGTACCTTTCTAGGGGACAACCTCACAATTTCTCACAAAGAAATTCCTTGTGGGCCCTAAGGTCTTTACCCTAAAACAGATTTCTATTGGATTTCACCCCATGTAAATTAACAGCTTATCTTCACAGGTGTGGGACAAAGACAGGACTAGGAGTCATCCTTCTGCTCACTTGAGACAAATGCACATTTTACTCATTAACTATTCTATGTTTCTTTTATGTTATGTAAAAATGCAAGTTCATTGAGCATGAGATGAATGCATATTTGACTGTTTCTCTATCCCTTCCTCTCACATATAAAATGTAGATTCAGTGAATGCTCATCAAAGCTTCAAAAGAATGTAACTGTTTTCCCCTTTTCTCTACCCTCCCTTTTCCTTTCCTCTTTCCCCTACTGCCGACTCTTTCCCCCTTAAATATTGAAGTCCTCAAACCCTCTTTGGGAGTTTTCTCACAGATCACAAATGTTCCTGTGATTTGTGTTCCTTTTTCCCAGGCACACTCTCAACTGGGGCAAAATAAACCTCTAAATTGATTGAGACTTGCCTCAGTCATTTTCTTTGGTTTACATTTCCTAGTAACTCAATTCACTGTTTTCAACTTAACAGGCTAAAAGAGATGCTAAGAGAATGTCTGCAAAAGAAGTCACCATTAATGTAACAGACAGCATCCAACAGATGGACAGAAGTCGAAGAATCACAAAGAACTGTGTCAACTAGCAGAGAGTCCAAGCAGAAGGGTAGATGGACTTCTTCTGTGTCCTTCAAGGCACTGGATACCATCAAAGAACCTTGAAGAAGTGGCTGCCCCTTGCTGGACCTGAATGCTACTGAGTCCCTGGCAAGACTGTCTTACCTGGCAGCAAACTGCTGCCTGATTTGTTGGGACCCTTCTGAGCCTTCTACTTATCATGTAAATGTATTGGCATAGTGCTTACATATGTTAATAAACTGCAAATGTGCAGTTCAGTTTGTCTCTTTGCAACTCCTATAATAGGGTCTGGTGTAAAAGTAGTGAGTTAAAACTACAGGTCAGTTTATGAAACAGAAAAGTAGGAATGCATTTCCTGGGTGAAAGAGTCACACCTTAGTACTAAACTCTCCTGACCATTATAGTGTGTTCTGTTTCAGGCAAGCTTATTCTTTCCTTCTTTCATTTTAAATATTATCATTACAAATCTTACCAGGGTCACTTAAAAGCTGGCTTCCATCCAACTCTAAACCCACATATTGAAAAAATCAAGGTAGAGAAAAACTCCTTGTTATCCTTGTTTCCTTAGCTTCGTATGAGACAGATCAGATCCAGTTTCCCATGGATCAACCCACTGCCCATAGCATGTCTTTGGGAGGTGTCTGTGAAGCAGTCATACCTGCTCCTCATCTGCCTGGAAAGTCCTCCTATTCTGATGTCCACGTTGGCCTCCAGTCCTTAATGTCACCATGCTTGTGGCCAATGCATCCAAATAAGGATACCCCTCAGGGCTCAGCCAGACATTGCAATTTTACATAGCTTTCCAGTTCCCTTTGCTTATCTTCTTAACTGTCTTCCCTCTCTATTGGGGTCATTTGCAATTGTTAATCAAAGATTGAACACTGCGTAGGAGAAGGAGATGATCCAGAGACATGTGGCAGCATGCATGGCTTCACCTTGGTCTCTCTGTTCACCACCCCAGGACTGTCATTTTGGCATCTACAAAGGAATCACTTTAGAAAGCCAGCACCTGGTTGATGTGTATTCACACTGACATTAGATTGATGTGCACTGCATTAGAAATGAGGTAGCTGACACAGAAAAAGGATGTTTTGATAGGAATAATTTTCTAGTATGTCTTGAAACGTTCATCTGGATGTATTTTCCTCCAAACTAATGTAGCAGGATTTTTCAAGGATTGTTAACATGCCTGGGATTGGGAAAGATAGGACTAAAGTTGTACCAAACTGTACCAATAAATTCCATGTTTAGCAGAAATAGGCAGCCTAATGATGTTATGTTTATATAACATAGTCCGGAGAACTGACATGCAGGTCAAAAGTCAGATACACAACCTCCTTATCTGCTAACTCTGTTATTCTTCAAACACAAGTGGGTAGTGTCATTTTTCCTTCCTTCCTTTCATTGGCAGATTGCATATTTATTCAATAAACATTAAATGTCCATCCTGTGCCAGGTACTGTGCAGATGTTGAGGGATTTGGAGTCTGGTTAGTCATTACTGTCTATCCTGAATCTAACAGTGACTTCATAACTAGGAGACTGAATTAGACCCTTAAGGTATAGTGTGTGTTGCAAATCACTCAGCAATGGAATCTTTTATATTCAGGGTAGGTTTGTGTCTTAAACTAGGTGTTCTAATCACTGTACAAGACTTTACCATACACAAAACTATAGTTTTTCTAAACCTTTATCATTTTGTGGTTCTTTGAGAAAGGGCTTTTAGGAACTTTATGTTCTAAAAAAATTGTCTTAATAATAATAAAATAAAAGCAAAACCTGTGACTCATATGTCCCCACTGACATTACTCAGCAGGAGCCCCCAGCTGCCAAAGGTTGGCAGTGATCCTGCGAGTTCAAGGGCTCTTTCTCCCTGGGGATGTGCTTTGTGGCTTCTCTTTACAGCTTTGTTTCTGCATCAGTTCACTGCTGCATGTCGTTTGGAATTTATCACCGTCAGAAAGTGTCTCTGTTTTATATAGGAACACTTTCTCACTTCCAGGGGAGAAGGAAACGCAGGGCATATGATCCGGCCCTCCCCAGAACAATCTGGATTTCATGGAGACAGCAACCAGAAGTTAAACCGTGTGACTAAAAATGCATCTGGCTACTTTTTCATGTGTGTATGAGACAGAAACTAATCCTTCCTATCCTTTTAGGATAACACTTTTCATGGCAAAGTTTGTGTCAATAAAGTCATTAATTTTAAACATATTTGGGCAGTTACAGAGAATCTTTACTGGAACCTTAAATTTGTATGCAGAGCTATTTAGACTTTTTTTTTTTTTAAACGAAGACCTTTTACATAAGTGATCCCTGTGAATCCTCCAAAAAGCCTTGTGAAGTAGGTAAGGAGAATGCTATTAGCACCAATTTACACTTATAGAAATATTTATAGTCTAGTCAACTAGTAAGTTTTGGTGTAGAGATTCAAGTGGGGGAAGACTGTCTGCAAATTCAGTTCTTTTCCTACCACCACATGGTGCCACCATGTCTAGAAGGTCTGGTGTAACCGGGAGATGAGGCCATTTAGAGGGGAATTATCATGGAGCCTTGGGCTGGGCTGAGCCCAAGTCTAAGAGGACAATTTGGGTGATTGGAGGGGGCTAGAGAGAGAGAATTGAAGAGGGCTGGTAGTGAAGGCAGTGACTGGAAAGGGCCAGTGAGTTCTCAGGGAGTTTGGGTCTGGTCCAGGCTCACTTATCCCTCCAGAGAGGGTGACCTTGACCTGGTGTGAGAGGTCAGGATACTGAGAGGGACTTTATAGTTCAGAGAACATAGAAATTGCACTCCTTGGAATAACTGCTTAGACCTAAAGGTAAGGGAAGCCAGGGACTGCCCATGCTGCTGCCAACGTCCTGAGCACAGCTTAGATGTACAGGTAACAGACAGTAGCCCCTCAGACTTTATTCATGGCCCACCTTCACAGTGCTTTCCACAACCCACCCCCACCTCCCAGGGTACCTGAACACACTCCCGTTTGCACTGCCTGTCTGAGTCCTGCTAACCTGCATCTGTTTTTGATCCTCACCAGCCAGACTTGCAGGCTGCCCCATGTGACACTGAAATGCCTCCCATTCACGTTTGCTGCTCTAAGCAGGGTTTACGATACTGGCAGCTCCTCTGCTGAAATCAGGTAACAGAGCTGCTGTTTTTAGCTGTCATGGTGTCAAAACTTAGGAATTTCACATAAATAACCAGCTCTGGCAGAGACTCCTACTTTAGAACTCCAGTATCCATCCTTCCCTTCTTCCTTAGTTTAGCACATGTCCACTTAGAACAAACATTACACTTTCCAGCCTCCCTTGCAGCTAGAAGTTGCTGCACAATTAAGTTCTAGACAATGAAATGAAATAAAAATGAGGCATAGAAGTTTCCAGGAAGTCAGGCTCGCTCTTTCCCCTTTTGCTTCCTGGTGTACAGAATGAGGAGGTAATGGCTGGAGCTACCTCAGTCCACTGGGCCATAAAGTAACTTCAAGAATGAAAACCATGCCAAGATGAGCAACAAGTTAGAAGGAGCATGAGTCCCTAATTCCTTTGAGCTTCATGAGTCTTTGACTACATACCTCAAACCTCTTTTTGTGGGGAAGTCGCTGTTTCAAATGATTACTCACATCCAAAACTAATTCCTTTTCTTTTCAAGTCTGAGAAATTGAACAAAACTATTATAATTTGTATGCATATACTTCCATCTTTCGAAAAATTGGAAGATCGCTCACCCTTGGGCCCTTGGCTGCTTGGCCACATCTGGCTGGAGTTGATGAGTCTGCATTGGCTATAGCTGGGGGGTCTCAGATTGTGATGGTCCCTACCACTTATTGTGGCTTACACACGGTAACCTCCCCATTTCTGTTACCTGCCAGAACCTAGAGACATTTGAGCTTGTAACTCCTGCTCCACTTTATGTTCCCAAGCATGTTGTCTTTACACTCTTTTCAGGAGTCATTAAGATACACAAGGTCATATTCTTCTGTTTCACCAGTCTGGGAAGTGGCTAATCTCAGGAGAATTTTCTGAGAAAATTATGAATATTATCTAATATTTAAAATCATGCATTCACTTAACTTATTTATTTAATCCAAATGTATTTACTGAGACTCTTCAATGTGCCAGAAGTTGGGATGTGGTGAGAGATACCACAGATATGGTCCCTACCCTCATGGAGATGGCAAAATAGTAGAGGAAACAGACAATAACAATGTAAAGAAATAAGTTATTACAGTAACTTAAGATGGGGATAAATGCTGAAAAGAATGTTAACAGGAGAATGAGCTGGACAGAAGCAGGAATGGAAGCAGGAGACCGTTTAGGAGGCTACAGCTATAACCCTGGGAAGAGATGTCAGTGCAAGGAATAGGGTAATGGTTGCAAAGATGGATGAAAATAGATGGATGCTGAGAACATTTTGGAAATAGAAACATTAGGACTTGCTGATGGACTGGGTGTAGAAAGTGAAGTCAAGGGAGAAATCAGGGTGATTCCTAAGTTTTTTGATTTGAGCAACAGGGTTCTTGGCAAGATAGGGGAAAACGGGGCGGGAAAAGTTTTTTTGGGGAGGCAGTGAAAATCAAAAAGAACCATTTTAGACCAATTAAGTATGAAATAACCAAAGGGAGGTGTCCAGCAGGGAACTGGATGTACGAGTCTAAAGTTCAAGGAATTGGTCAAGGGTGGAGCTGTGCATTTGGGGGTCATCAACACATGCAAGATATTTAATGGCACAGGAGTTAGTTCACCTGATGAGAAGCTAGTGAGGGAAGTCCAGGGCTGTGCCGAGAGACACTCCAACATTCAGAGAGTTGGTGGTGGAGGAAGAGTCAGTAAAGGGTACTGAGAAGTGCTGAGGCAGTTAGGAAGAAAACAGGGAGCTCATTTACTGAAGCCAACATTTAAAAAAAGGTTTCATGAAGGGAGAAATGGTCAGTCATGGTGAATGCTGCCAAAAGGTGAAATCACGTGAGAACAGAGATGTGACTCCAGCTAGCACCATGAAGGTGACTGGTGATCTTAACAAGAACAATTCCAGCAGAGAGTGGTCACAGAGCCAGACTACAGAGGTTGATGACTGGAGGGGTGGTGAGGAAGTGGAGAGAATGAAAAAAAACAAACTGTCTTTTGAGAAATGTTGCTATGAAACAAAGCAAAAAGAGGCCAGCAATTGGAGAAAGGGACAGGTCAAGGAGAAGTCATAAAAAGTGTGACATAGTAGAGTATATTTCTCAACAATTGCAAGGATTCCTTAGGGTGAGGTTGAAGCTGGAAGGGTCGGGGCATTATCCATGGAGTAAAAAAGTCCTTGAGGAAGTGAGAAGAGAACAGATCCAGGGCGCAGGTAACCACATTGAAATTTAAAACCTCTGTATGATAAACATCCACATAAAGATGAATGATAGTCTATTAGAAGATATCTACAGCCCATGTATCACAGAGTTAGTATAGTCATATACATTTAAACAAATGAGAATTTCATAAGCAAAAGACAAATGACCAAGAGAAAATAACATGAACAGGCAGGAGGAAAGTTGAATGGCCAATAAAAATATAAAAAGATCCTCAGTGTCATCAGTAATTAGGCATATGTGGGTTTAAAAAAAAAAAGATGCCACTTTTTTACCTGATTAGCAAAGTTTTTAAAATGTGATAATATCAGTGTTGGGAAGGGTGTGGGAAAGAAGTAATGTCACACACTGCTGGTTGAAATGGAATTAGTGATACTATGTTGGATGGTGTAGGGCAGACAAAGCTTTACCTCTACCTTCATAGGAATCCCAGCAGGGCCTGAGAATTAGATTGGCATAAAACAGACTAGCAGGAGAGGAACATACAGATTTATTTAATTTTAAGTTTTATGTGACTTGAGAGACTTTATAAAGAAATGACTGCCCAAGGAAGTTGCAAAATCTCAATGCTTTCCTACTATGTTGCACAAAGTGAGGCAATTGTGAAAAAGTAATTAAAATATACAGGAAAGCTAAAGAAAGATAAGAGTTGTTTTAACAAAATTCGATTGTTTACAGAGAATTTTCTCTGTCTCTGTTGATAAAGATATTTCTTTCCTCCTGATACAAAGCAGGCATCTTTTACGTGGGAGTTTTATGTGCTTTCAGGAAAAAAAGAAGACAGAAAGTTCTGCTTGAAGAACTGAGCACTTGGCTCATACCTGTAATCCCAGCACTTTGGGAGGCTGAGGCGGGAGGATCACTTGAGGCCAGGAATTTTAGATCAGCTTGGGCAACACAACAAGACCCCATCTCTACAAAAAGGAAGAAGAAAGAAAGAAAGAGAGAAAGAGAGAGAGAGAAAGAAAGAAGGAAAGAAAGAAAAAGAAAGAAAGAAAGAAGAAAGAAAGAAAGAAAGAAAGAAAGAAAGAAAGAAAGAAAGAAAGAAAGAAAGAAAGAAAGAAAGAAAGAAAGAAAGAAAAGAAAGAAAGAAAGAAAGAAAGAAAGAAGGGAGGGAGGAAGGGAGGGAAGGAAGGAAGGAAGAGAGAGAGAGAAAGAAAGAGAGAGAGAGAGAGAAAGAAAGAAAGAAAGAAAGAAAGAAAGAAAGAAAGAAAGAAAGAAAGAAAGAAAGAAAAAGAAAGTTAGCCAGGCATGGTGGTGTGCATCCACAGTCCCAGCTCCTCAGGAGGCTGAGGCAGGTGGATCACTTGAGCCCAGGAGATCAAGGCTGCAGTGAGCCAAGGTCATGCCACTGCACTTCAGCCTGGGTGACAGAGTGAGACTTTGTCTCAAAAAAAAAAAAAAAAAAGTTTTGTTTGCACCCGCTTTTTAAAAGTGCTTTTAGCTCAAAATAACCCTTATACCAAAATGGCATATTCTGGAGAGGCATATTCTGTCACTCTTCAATGTCAATTTAGCCAACTTATTCAAATTTAAAATGTGTATATTATTTGGAAAAACAATCCCATTTTTAAATATATACCTGTAAAGGGCTGAACTGTGTCCCCCCCAAATTCAAATTCATATTTGAAATCCTAACCCCCAATACCTGAGAATATGACTGACTGTATTTTTATATAGTGTCTTTCAGGAGGTTAAGTAGGGTAAAATAAGGTCATGTAGATGGGCCATAATTCAATATGACTGGTGTTCTTACAAGATTGGGAGATTAGGACAGGCACACACAGAGGAAAGACCCTATGAATTCAAAAGAGAAAATGGTCACCTACAAACCAAGGAGAGAGGCTTCAGAAGAAACCAGCCTTGCCTCAGACTTCTAGCCTCTAGGACTATGAGAAAATAAATTTTTGTTTTATAAGCCCACTGGTCTGAAATATTTTGTTATGGCAACCCTAGCGATCTAATACAATACCCTAGAAAAATATCTGCACATTTTTATGAGACACGTATTTGTGGGACAGGACTCAGACTTGTGGAACTTGATTCAAAGGAATCAGAATGGCAGAGGACAAAAGAGCACAGGACTACAGCAGACAACACTGGCTCTACCTTTCCTTCAACCCCTTTACTGCACCCATGTTGACTTCCAACTGTGGCACCTGCTCTCTGTGGCCTGAAGTCTTTATCCCACCACTCCCATGGCAGGAGTTGCTAGGACTTTGGCGCTGTTGATGCTTATTCATTCCTATCCCCATCCCAGCACCTGTCAATCAGTCAATGACTGCTGAGAGCTCCCTCAAGCTTGGGTGGGGTAATGCTGAGATAGGTATTTTGTACAAGCTCCTAGAGTTTTCCCAGCTGTATTAAGTTCCAGTTACTCAGCAGGTAGCTGGTTTAATAACACATTCCTTTACTGGATGCTTCCTTGATCAATCTCCAGGGTAGAGTCATTGTAGTTGCAGGCTTCTATATAAACAGCATCCTCTCTCTTGTGTTTCTTTTTTATTATCATTGTCAAATATCATCTTTTCCACAACTTGGTTTCCACCAGTAGATAGTCCTCCACTTCCTCCCTAGCATGAGACATACATCCCACTGCCACTGGTCTATAAACATTCTGTTTATGTATATTGTACCACAATAAAAGATGTTAAGAACAATAAGTAAGTAAATAAATGTTCTGTTTTGCTTCAGAGGGAATCTCTGATTTATCCTAGATATAAGAAGTAACTTGGAAAAGAGCCCCAAGAGATACCTTAACAGAAGTCACAAACTACATGCTTTCAGGGGACAGGCACGTGATATAAATGGATGCTATAAGGCATTGTGAGTAGTGGGAGCTGGGATGAGAAGGAAAATGCATGCAAACTTAAGAGCTCCACACAGTGAGCCTGTCACTCTCCCTGATGAAGAAAGACATTTGCAATAGCTGACTCAACTAAAAACTGTTAAGATGGCACTTCAAGAAATATGGTGCCCAGCACAGATTTACTGACTAATTGAGATCTCATAATCAGTAGTTGCTTGGGATGCCAGAAAAGTCTTCCATTGTCAGTGAGCCCTCTGCTCCATAACTCCACTTCATCACTTTGCATTTGCTTCTCAGGCCTCTACCATCTCACTTCTGATTCCACCACTCCAACTGAAACTACACTCTAGGATCACGAATACTCTAATTGCCAAAGTCAATGACACCATCTAAGTTCTCATCCTACTGGACCTCTCTGCATCTGTTAAAATAAATTTCGTTTTTAAAGCCCACTGGTCTGTGGTATTTTGTCATGGCAGCCCTAGGATGGCTTTCCTCAAAGTTTTGTCAACTTTTAATGCTACCCTGCTTTTGGGCACCCCTGTCTTTCAGATTCTACTCTTTGTCAGTCTCCTTTGCTGATTCCTCTTCCTCTGCTTGTCCCTTAGTTTCTGGTATTCCTCAAGGTTCCTTTTTCAACCTTTCCTCTGCAGACTCTACCCAATTTTCTTAACAAGTTCATCTGATCCCATGGCCTCAACAATTTAGATGCTATTTCCACTCTATCCCAAGCTCCTATGCCATATTTCCAAATGACCACTGCACACCTCCACTTGATGGCCTGTGTGGCAGGGATTTTGTGCCTATTCTGTAAAACCCATTCTCTTCCTTCCTAGGAACCCAGCTTGGCTATATTTCCCAAGTTCCCTTGCAGTGAGCTCCCAAATTATTTCAACAATATTTCATTCTTCTTAAATTACTTCAAAATGTACCACAATTTGAATTTTTATGGTCTCTCATGGGAAACCATAAAAGCCAGCGGCAGAAAAAATTTATGCTTAATTCTCTTGGGAATGTGGATATGATGTGATTAGACAATGGCTCACCCAGGTTTTTTTGTTGTTGTTTTTTTTGGTTTTTTTTTTTGTTTTTTTTCTTTAGTTTAGCATAGAGCTAAGGCTAGGAGTACTTAAGCCAGAGGGAGCTTTGCAATTTCAGTTTCTTAGATGGGTGTTCTACAGGTAGAGCTCCACCTTAAAAGGAAAAGGGGTAAGTGATAGTGCCCTTTTGAGCCAAATAGCCTTTTTCATAACATTGTCATGTGCTTGGAAGATAGCTGAAAATTTGTTTGCCTTTTAAATTTGATTCCATTATCCAGACACTCTCTCCCTCTGTTCTAATAGATATATCAGCTACGGGATGGCCTGTGAAGCACGGTGTGGCAGCCAGCCTTCACAGGCTTTGGGTACAGAAGACCAATCCTAACTGGACGTCTCACGGCTGTGTGCCTTGGGGCAAATTGTGGAGCCTCTCAGGGCTCACCTCCATCAATGAAAATAACAGCATCTTTTTGAGGGTGTATTGTGAAGATAAAGGGAGATAATAAATGTGGATAACATGGCATCTGCCACATGATTATAATTATCGCCATGCGTCAGATACTGTACTGGATGCTTCGCACATATCTCATCAATCATACAGTCCTGCCAGGTGAGCCTTATCAGCCCCCGCTTCACAGACGAGGAAATGGAGACTTACAGGCCCAAGGCCAACCAGGCACAGTGGCTCACGCCTGTAATCCCAGCACTTTGGGAGGCCCAGGAGGGCAGATCTCCTGATGTCAGGAGTTCAAGACCAGCCTGGACAACATGGTGAAACCCCCGTCGCTACTAAAAATACAAAAATTAGCCAGGCATGGTGGCACAGGCCTGTAATCTCAGCTACTTGGGAGGCTGAGGCACAAGAATCACTTGAACCCGGGAAGCGGAAGTTGTGGTGAGCCAAGATGGCACAACTGCACTCCAGCCAGGGCAACAGAGCAAGATCCTGTCTTAAAAAATAAAAACAAACAAAACCAAAAAAACCACAGCTAGTAAATGACAGAGTTGGGATTTACACCCATGTCTGCCTGTCTATAAAAACCCATGTTCTGTCCACTAAACCATGAGTAAGTGCTCAATAAAAGTTCATTCACTTTCTGTCACTATGCAAGTAACTTCACAGCCCTTTGTAGAGCATCATATCTTGGCACTTCCAAGTTGTCAGTGCCACTCTAGGATCAATTATAGCACCCTAGATACAAATCTGCAAAATTCAGCTTTGTTTCTTTCTTTTCTTAACAGCAATAAAGCAGTAGCAGTCTTTCCAGTTGTGCCACAATATTAAAAATCATTTGAAGATAATACTAATAAATTCATTTTTTTTCTAAAACACATTACAAATCTAAGCATTATCTAGGTACCACCGTAATCACTTTTTCCTCTTCCTTAATAGGAAAGTGAAGGCCTGAGCTAGCTGGGTCCCCAAAGAGAAAGGAAATGCAAATATAGGGGGTATACAATGTCTTGTACTCATTGGCCTCTTGACTATTCCTTGTGGAAAGCAACAAATATAATTATTTTCTAGTTTTAAAAAATAACAGGTGGAGGCTGGGTGCGGTGGCTCATACCTGTAATCCTAGCACTTTGGGAGCCGAGGTGGGTGGATCACCTGAGGTCAGGAGTTCAAGACCAGCCTGACCAATATGGTAAAACCCTATCTCTATTAAAAATATAAAAATTAGCCAGGTGTGGTGGTGTGTACTTGTAGTCTCAGGTGGCTGAGACAGGAGAATTGCTTGAATCTGGGTGGCAGAGGTTGCAGTGAGCTGAGATCACATCACTGCATTCTATCCTGGACAAGAGAGCTAGACTCCGCCTCAAAAAATAATAATACAATTTAAAAAATAACAAGTGGAAAGAATTACGATTGTATAGAACACTGATTGGCAATACGGCTGCACACTGGAATCACCTAAGGAGATTTAAAAACTATTGCTGCCTGGGCCCCACCCCCTAGAGATTCTGGCTTAACTGGTCTGGGGTACAACCTAGAATCAAGATGTTTAAAAATTCCCCAGATGGTCCTGACGTACAGCCATGGTTGAGAATCACTGGCTCAGCAGATCACAGATGGAACTCATGTCTCAAAAACTCCATGAGGCAGCCTTAAGTCAGACTTCCTGGATTGAATGCCAGCTTCACCACCTACTAGGTTTGTAACCTTGGCAAGTCATTTCAGTTCCCCATGTTCCCTTCTGCCCATTTAGAAAATGGGACTCAAAATATCTCATGATATTGGGAGGATTTAGTAAGGATATATTGAAAAAGCACTTAGCACACTGTCTAGCACAGGAAGGTAAACACAAGGTTAATATTGTTGAACTGTGATTCAGCCCTGAAATTTTCAGGACATGAGCAAGCCTAGCATAGAAAATTCAGCTGTCAAGGGTAAATGTCCCAGAAGGCTGGCCCTTTATTTAAGTACTTTGTTCCCATCCACCACAAAATGAACCTTTTTTCAAAATAAGCACCTTCTTATCTAACACAAAATGGAACTTAGACATCCCTGGGGTGAGGAAAGTAATATCTTCAAGAAACCATCCTGAGGAGCATGTACTTGTTGGTTCTGGGAAGAAGCACTGACTCCAGATAATGTGGAGGAAGGCATCTCTTTAGCTGGTTTGGGCTCTAGGAACTTTATGATGTTCCTTTAAACTTGACATCTTTCATTTGCAGACTCTTTGGCAGGTAGTTTTCCCCAAACTGGTAACTGGCAAGTGAGACATGATTTCGGATGTAAAGATGTGATTTGTTAGGAGTTATAGGGCAGTGAATTTGGGGCTTTCACATCTTTCCTTTGTACAGATAAACACCTAGAAGTTAGCATCAAATATGCTATGTTGTTCTCCAGGCAGACAGAATACTCATACCCAGCAGTGTAACAAGGTCAGCAACACTCCCTGTAGATCCATGAAAGACCCAAGTAAATATGTATATTCCAATACATCAATTGAGTGGGCAAAGAAAGTTAAATTAAATCCCTTTAAAGAAGAGATGCTTCTAAAACAGTTTTTTATTTGAGATATTCGAAAGAGGAAGAATAGGAGTTAGAGTTTTTATTTTTATTTATTTAATTTTTATTTGCCTTTATTTATTTATTTTTGAGACGGAATTCTGCTCTTGTTGCCCAGGCTGGAGTGCAATGGTGTGATCTCGGCTCACCACAACCTCCGCCTCCTGGGTTCAAGTGATTCTCCTGCCTCAGCCTCCTGAGTAGCTGGGATTACAGGCATGCGCCACCATGCCTGGATAATTTTGTAGTTTTAGTAGAGATGGGCTTTCTCCATGTTGGCCAGGCTGGTCTTGAATGCCCAACCTCAGGTGATCCACCTGCCTCGGCCTCCCAAAGTGCTGGGATTACAGGCATGAGCCACCGTGCCTGGCCGAGTTTTTATTTTTAAAGGATCCCTCTGGCTACTGTTAGCAGAAGTAGATGGATTTGGGATACATTTTAGAGGTTGAACTGACAGAATTTGCTGTTTTGGCCTGGAATTGGTACAGAGAGCAGATGAGAAAATCAAAGAGGATTCCTAGATATTTGGTTGATGTCATTTTACGGGAAATAGAAGGTATGGGGAAGAATAGGTTTGGGAAAGAAAATCAAGAGTCCTCTTTGGGCCTGGGCACAGTGGTTCATGCCTATAATCCCAACATTTTGGGGCCGAGGCAGATGGCTCGAGACCAGCCTGGGCAACATGGTGAAACCCTGTCTCTACAAAAAACGGAAAAGGAAAAATTAGCTGGGTGTGGTGGCATGAACCTATAGTCCCAGCTCCTTGAGAGGCTGAGGCAGGAGGATCACCTGAGCCCAGGAATTTGAGGCTGCAGTGAGCCATGATCGTGCCACTGCACTCCAACCTAGGTGATAGAGTGAGACCCTATCTCAAAAAACAAACAAAAAGAGTTCTGTTTGGTCATGAAAGTGTTTAATGTTTATTAGACATTTGGGTGGAGATGTCGAGTAGGCCATTGGAAATTCAAGTCTGTAGCTTAGGGATGAGAGCAGGTGGTCTCTCAGCAGTCATCGGCAATACATGATTCGTGGGACTGCAGGAGCTCATCTCAGGAGAGAATATAAAGAAGCCCTTTCCCCTCATTCTATAGATGAAGGAACTATGCTTAGAATGTATCTGTTTTCATAGTGAATCAGCAGTAGAATCAGGATTAGAATCCAAACCTAATCCCACTGAGGGATTCCAGGGTGCAGCACTTGCAGTGCTAAAACCATGGAAGTTCCAGGCAGCCAAGGAGGGTTGATCACCCTATTCCTAGGCCAGTGATTATATCATCTAACCATTTTCTCCTTTGGTGACCTGGAAGTGATTGATTGCTGTGACTGCTTTGTTTACTCTTGTTTTCAAGGGAAGATTTTCATTCTTTTCTATGTCAATGAAATATTATGTTCATTTGAAATAAGACTTAGCTTTCCCCGAGAGGAAATTACAAAGTGGTAATTACCATGTTTTCTTGCTCCTCCTGGAATAATCAGAACAAGAAAGACAATATTTTTGATGGTGGCACGTGATTAACTCTCAAGACAAAGCTGAAATCTCAGCTGGAGGGAGAGGGGCAGGAGACAATAAAGTGCCTCAAACTGAGCTCAGCATCTCCCTGAATTCAGCCACTCCTCCTGACTCTTCTGCTTACATTGCTATCACATCTTTTCTCTCCTCTTTATCTCTCCCTTCCTGATACCACTCCAGTTTCCTAGCTCTATAAATTTGTCCTCATCAACATGCCTTGCATCTGACACTCAATGACCCACTATACACAAAATTGCTCAAAACAGAAACTCTGGAGTCACCCTTGACCCTCCTTTCTCCCTCTCTGATGGAATCTTTTCTCCCACACTTCCCAAATACCTCTTATATCTGTCTTTTCCTCTCATGTCTCACAACCACCACCTTAGCACAGGCCACCAAACCCCTAGATTTCTGTAGAAGTCTACTGCATTATTTATCTCCCACTTTGCCTCTAATCCAGGCTCCACACTGATGACAAAATTATCTTTTTAAAATGCAAATCTGATTATAGCACTTGCTGCCTTCATCATTTATGCTTTTTAAATTTTAAATTTTTTATTGATATATAACAGTTGTACATATTTTGGGAATGCTGGTGCTTTTTTGATTGCTGTCTACAATGTGTAATGATCAAATCAGGGTCATTGGAATATCCATCACCTTAAACATTGATCTTTTCTTTGTGTTGGGAACATTGCAATTCTTCTCTTCCAGCTATTCTGAAATACACAATAAATTATTGTTAACTATAATATCCCTACTGTACTATCAAATACTAGGACTTATGCCTTTTATCTAACTGTATCTTTGTACCCCTTAAGATTTAGACTTTACTAAGACTGGCTTCCTCCATATTTACTTCAAAATCTGGCTCCTTCCATCACTTCCAGTCAGTTTCTATATTCAGATCAGATCTTTTTGGATCCTCTCATTGGGAAGATGGGAGATCATCTTATGTTTGAGGTTGCTTTGCTTGTGGCAGTGATTCAGTGCCTGAATGTAAAGGAAACATATCTCCTTCCTCTCAGCTGAGATTCCTACCTTCAGTCACCCTCGCTGCAGTTCAGCCTATCCTGCTGCACAGCGAGAGGAGTGGCTGTGGTGTGCTGGGAGTATTGATCTTGGAGTCAAGGGACCCCAGTGGAATTCTAGCTCTGTCACTTTCAATCCGTCTGACTTTGGGCAAGTCATTTAACTTGTCTGAACTTCATTTGCCTAATCTGTAAAATGAAGGCACTCCATAAACATTAATTAAAACTGAAGCTTCCTTGCTCTAAATTTTTAGTAACTCTCATTGCCGGACTTACCCAATTTCTCAGTCTGGCTGGTTTTCAAAACCCTCCCTCTGTCTGCAGCTTTAACCAACTTACACATACTTTGTGCTATACACCAGTCTACTTGCAGCCCTCTGGACACCCATCACACTGTGCCTTAGACACAAATGTCCACTGGAGCATCCCTGTCGTCACTGTTGTCACACTCATTCACCTTCTGAGGTTCAGTTCCATTGCTACCTCATTCTGCAATGAAACTTTTCTTAATCCCTCAACCAAATGTAATCTCTCCCTCTGCTAAATACCCCATCTTTCTATGTATAGTTTATGGTACCAATCTATTCATGTTGTAGAAGTTCTTGTGCTTGTCTAGTAAGTGATTAGGATCTTCCACTTTATTGTAAGGACCTTATAAGCATCATAAGACACATTATGTTGAGCATTCTATGTCCTCAACAATTATTTATTAAATTTAAAGTACTTATGGGACAAGGGCATTAGCAAAATCCATCATCTAAATGCCTAATTAGGAATCTATTAATTCATTTGTGCACTTATCAAGCATTCACTGAGGTTTTTGAAGTCCTGGAGATTTACAGAGAATTTTAGACAGAGTTCCAACCTTGAATGATCTCATAACATAATCAGACAGCTAAAATATAATGTGATAAATACATAACAAGAAATCAGCAGATAAATAAACATGATTACAAGTACTTTATTTTATTGATTATAGTGAAATGCCTCAAGAGATTCCATTTTAGTCTTTGTAAAGTCCCACAGTTTAGATACACAACCCCATCCATGTCTGCTTAGGCAGAAGGAGCAGGGAATTATTATTTGTTTAATGCCTATTAGGTGCTGTTTTAGTTCTTGTACTGCTATAAAGAAATACCTGAGGCTGGACAATTTATAAAGAAAAGAGGTTTAATTGGCTCATAGTTCCACAGGCTGTACAGGAAGCATGGCAGGGGAGGCCTCAGGAAACTTACAAACATGGCAGAAGGTGAAGAGGAAGCAGGCACATTGTACACGGCTGGAGCAGCATGAAAAGTGGGGTGGGGAGGTGCCACACAATTTTAAACAACCAGATCTCACGAGAACTCTATCATGAGAACAGCTCTAGGGAGATGGTGATAAACCATTAGAAATCACCCCCATGATTCAGTCACCTCCTACCAGGTCCCACCTCCAACATTACGGATGACATTTCAACGTGAGATTTGGGTGGGGATACAGACCCAAACCATATCCGGTGCCAAGCAATATATACACATTATTTCATTGTCAGAGGTATTGTGGGATATTGTTATAATCCGCACTTTATAGCTGAGGAAACTTAAGAATTTTGTGTAAGGCCTTACAATTAGAAGTTGTGAGTCAGTTTTTCAACCCAAGACTCTTCGATCTCAACGGGCCTGTGATATCAACTTTTTAGACGACAACCAGACAGCAACCTGAGGGCCTGCGGGTAGTCTGTCCCAGGAACTTGAGCTACTGACTTGGAACTGCAGGAATTTGCTTCTTGGCCAGAAGACTTAGATATCAAAGGGACCAGGGATATTTGGCCAGGTTAAGGTAAGATTTAGAGGAGTCATTCAACCAGGAAATATGGTAAGATAATCCAGGTGACAACTCAGGAAAGAATTGCCACTTTGAAGCCGGAACACAAAACCCTCTCCCTGAAGTTCTATCTTTGAAAATTTCACCTCTTTTGAAGCAGCCTCCAAGGGAAAGGAGCCAAGGGCTGCTCCTGTTCTAAGTTTTATTTGCTAACCTCAGCTTCCACTCAGTCACCTCATTAGAACAATGGAATGCAGTGAAACTGTAAGCACAGAATGATGAAGGTGGGAGTGCCATTAGGAGGAACAGCATGCTGTGATTTCCAGGAATGTAGAAAGAGAAGCTAACATTCTCAAGACTTTGTGGAAAGATTAAGGAAACAACTTTCTAGGAGGAAAAAAATGCAATAATTCCTCTAACAGATGTGTTTGCCACAAAACAGATAGAAACAAATTGTTTAATGTGAAAATGCTTTCAAATATGTGTACAAAAAAAGTGAGGTGGTAAAGAACAGACTTTGTTATTTTTCTGTCTTTACTCAAAGATCTCTAAGTTCCACTAAAATTATGTTTTCCATTGCAGAGGGCAGAGCTATGGCCAGATAGGGCTCCTTCTGCATTCAAATCGAAAAGTGGTGAGAACCGTGCTTATTTCTACAGATGGTGCTAACGTAAGTCCATAGACTTAGGTGTTCAAGAAATGCAAAAATCTGTTCGAGTTCTGTAACTCAAAATCTACCATAGTCTTCATTCTTCCAGGTGAAAGAAACTTAATCTCAGCCTATTTAGGGTTTCCTCTTTTCCTAAGAGCTATATCTTTGTACTAGGAATACCAAAAGGCTGGGACAGGGGTGCACACGAGAGACAGTATTCAGACATCCGTCCCTATCCATCCACACTGCCATCCACTGAGGTGGACTTTGGTCTGCATGATGACTCATTCCAGTCTGCAAGGTCCTTTCCTACCCAGTGGTTTTCTTACACTCTTGTGGGCGCACAGGAAACATTTTGTGGCTTCCAAGCCACACTGGATTCAGGAAAGCAACCCCATGCTTCTAAGACCCTATCTGCTTCCCTGCAGTTTGGGGACCGGTGAAGTTATTCCACTGCCCTGTGCTATGCAGGGCTGCGATAGCGTCTGCTGTTCAGGCCTGTTAGCCAGGACCAACCACACTGCCCCTTCTCCATGGATATTTTCCCTCCCTTCTGGGGACTCACTTGGGAAAGCACCTCTAGTACCCCCACTGTCTTACCTCAATCCTCCAAATCTATCTTGAGATTCTCTTGCCCTCCTCTCTCTCTCAGGACCACACCTTTAAAACTCCAAAACCAGGTGGCTACTCTGTGACTGGAAGGAGAGAGGGAGGTCACGGGGTAGCAGAAAGTATGAGGGGGAAGGACCAATTGGTCTTGCCTCAAAATGGCACTCACAGTTTTCTGTTTTGTTGTTGAGTCTAAATGATCCTCTCTTCCCAAAACAAACAAACAAAAAACATGTTTTTTAAAATTTAAAGACATATTTCAAACTGTTTTTAGCCCAATTCATTTAGCTTTCATGATCTCTCCTATTTCTGACAGTTACAAATGCAAATGTTCTTTTTGGGAAATCAAATGTTACTTTGAGTCCCTGGGATGTTTATGCAGAGCTATTAGAGAGGGAGGGAATTTATGACATGGGAACACACAAACTTAGCCAGGGGTAGGGGGGCACATTTTCCTCACACTCTAAGACAGGGCTAATAGCTATAATTTCACCTGCATTCCTGGATATCAGCCCTTTCTCGCCCCAGGCTCTGGCATGATGCCTCTGAAGATAAGGGAAGAAAGCAGCCACTCTAATCTGATAACAGACCTGGCTACACAAGAAAGCAACATAGGTCATCCTAGTTAAGTGATTTGAGGGCAATTACCTTCCATTTGAGGATGCCGCCTTCTCCAGGCATCTTCTTCACCCTGTGGGCTCTCCCCTTTCTCTGGGGAAAATTTGTTTCATCTACGTTATTTCTTTGTTTTAGAAAGCATAGATTTGAAGACCCTCCCTTGACTCCATACAGACAGAAAGCCTTTCCAGACACCTTCTGATTCCTCCTGGCACCTGCAGACTGCAGGGCAACCAAAGGAACTGGGATGATTGCAGAGTTCTCTATTCATTCACAGAGTCTTCCCATCTCTTTTCTCTCTTCCCCACAGCAAGTCCTCTTCTGAACCCTCATCACCAAATATCTGCATGCTGTTATGGAGCTGTCTTAGCACAGGGCCTTTGATGTCTGTATCCTCACACCCTTACAAGATCCTGAGAAAGGAAGGTGACATGTGAGAAACTTCAACGTCTTCCTGCCACGAGCAATGTCTTTCTGCAATCAGCCTCCAACTCTATGCATCCAAAGGTGGTAGAATTTGTTAGCTCTTTTTTCCTTCTCAGTGAATTTAAGTTACAAGCCAGAGCATAATTTTCTTAGTTTTTATGAAGTCCTTCAGAACTACAAGTGTTGAAACAAAGTTCTGAAGATATTTTTCATTTTTCATTGGAAAACAATTTCTAACCTACTCCAGTTTCAAGAGGAGCCCCGGAAAATACACAAAAGACTGAAAATTCCCTTATTCTCCTGCCAACTTCTCCATTTACTATGGAGGTAACCTGAGTCTTTGTGCTCAGTTCCTACTCAGAATTCAAGTTGGAGAGAACAATGTTGATTACATTTCTAACAGCAGCAAATACAATGGGAAGTAAAGCTCTTTGGGTATGTGTTGGGGTAATTTTTATCATAAACAATTGGATTGTTGCAGATTAGTCATATGTAAGTATTAGATCCATAATAATGTGTTCATTCTCCAACTTTGACATTTAACATTAAGTTTAGTATACAGATTTTTCAACCATAGCTGCACATTAGAACAATCTGGGGATTTTTAAAGCAATAGTTAAGCCACACACAATCTTAGAGATTCTGACTTAATTGCTGTGGGGTGAAAATCAAGGTGTCAGAATTGCATTAAAATCTCCACAGGTGATTCTAATCTGAAGCTGGGGTGTGGAACCACGAGTAGAGAGAACATAATGCAGGCTTTGGAGGTGGACAGACTTTAGTTCAAATCCCTGCTCTACCACTTACTGGTTGTGTGATCTGGGGAGAATTACTTAATGATTTTAAGCCTAAATTTCCTCCTCTGTCTAAAGGAAGATGGAGTAGTCAGATAGTTTGAATATATGTCCCCATCAAATCTCATGTTAAATGCAATCCCTAACCCGGGAGGTGGGCCTGGTGGGAGATGTTCGGGTCATAGGAGTGGATTCCTCATGGCCCAGTGCTGTCCTTGAGCTAGTGAGTGAGTTCTCTCAAGAGCTGGTTATTTAAAAGTGTGGCACCTCCCGCAATCACTGCTGCTCCTGCTTCATCTTTTGCCATAAGTAAAAGCTCCCTGAGGCCTCCCCAGAAGTGGAGCAGATGCCAGCAACATGCTTGTACATCTTGCAGAACCATGAACCAACTGAACCTCTGTTCTTTATAAGTTACCCAGTCTCAGGTATTTCTTTATAGCAACACAAGAACAGCTTAATACAGGTAGTGTTTAAGGGCTGTATTAAAGATTAAATGAGGTAACTGGTGTATGTAAAAAATGAATTGCCTGGCACAGAATAGGTATGCTATAAATATCAGTGCTCATCCTCCCCTTTTATACTTGATCTTTTTTTTTTTTTTTTTTTTGAGATGGATTCTTGCTCTGTTGCCCAGGCTGGAGTGCCATGGCATGATCTCCACTCACTGCAAGCTCTGCCTCCCGGGTTCACACCATTCTCCTGCCTCAGCCTCCCAAGTAGCTGGGACTACAGGCGCCTACCACCACACCCTGCTAACTTTTTGTATTTTTAGTAGAGATGGGGTTTCACCGTGTTAGCCAGGATAGGATGGTCTCAATCTCCTGACCTCGTGATCCACCCGCCTTGGCCTCCCAAAATGCTGGGATTACAGCCATACTTGATCATTTTTAAGATTCAAGTGCTAATCCATGAGGGAAAGAGGGGAACCTGTATGGACCTAGTGCTTGGAATTGAAGTGAAGGCAGATTTGGTGTTGATCAGAGTAGAGAATAAGGAGGATGAGGTCAAATCTCAATTTTCTCTGTGATGAATAATCACACAAGGGCTGCAAATCACAGCTCCATAATCACAGCTCTCAGAACATTCTGGTACAGTTTCCTTTTTTAAAATTAAACCTTCTGGTACCATACTGTAGAATCTATATTTTAAATTTAATATTCAATAAAGTTTTTCTGAGGTGTTTTTAGATATGACAAATCACTTGGATATTCTGTTCCATGCACTTTATTTGTTCTCTAATATTGGCTATCAGTAGGAAATTTACAACTTTACAGTTGTATTTACAACAACATTCACAAAAGATAGTTTATTGAAGATACTCCATGTGTTCCTCCTAAACTCCTATTTTGCCCCCATGTTGTGCTGAACCCTTGTTAACCTCAACAGAGAAGCCTCCATTTTCAAGAGGCCAAACAAGAGATCCTGAGCCAGGACACGAGACATGGGGTTTTATTAGGGGCTCACAAACAGCAGAGAGAGCCCAGTGGCGGTGGGCTGGACAATGTATCCACCTTCCTTCAGTCCAGTGACAGTGGGCTGGACAGGAAAACTGCAATGGCTTGCAAATATCCAGTGTATATAGCATTTTCACTTAACACCCTCCCCTTAACAACCTCCACTTGCAACCTTCATATAACCCAAAACCCAGGGCCTCAATCTCCTGTACGGCTTATGTTCCACAGCATGAGACAGGGGCTCAGATGTTCTTCATAGACAAGGAGTGAATCTCAGGGTTGGCCACTCCCAGATTCTATAGCTTGAAACACACATTCAGGTGTGTCTGCCCTATGGGGTCATGATCAGAGTATGCTTACATTATTGCTATCAGGTACATTTCCTCTATACCACCTGCCAAGAAACAGCCCTGAGATTGCTCTTTAAATGTCTTAAAATAAAAGCTATGAAGAAAGACGATGCTATCCAGGCCGTCAGCAAATAACAAAAACCTTGTGAGCAAGAACATGACTCATGCTCTGTGCTATATCTTTGAGGGCTCAAGGTGATCTTCTCTGGTAAACAGCTCGAGATGCCAGAAAAACCCCTAAGCAGGCTGAGGGCAATTGGAACAAGGAATTCAAAAGAACAGAAGAGTGAGGGAGAGCAGGTTTGGGGAGAGTGGGAAGAAAGACATGCTCCAATGCTTGAGGTAAACCGTGTAATGTGGAACTGGGTCCATCTGATAACTTTGTTGGAAACCAGTTGAGCCAAGAGTCTAAGAATTTGGTAATTCTGGGTCAGATCCTTTTCCTCTTAGCACTAACAAATTAGGAGCTAGCCTAGCACAGGGAATGACTCATTGTTGTATTGCTTTCTTTCCTCATCTCCCCTCTCCTTTTTTTAAAAATGGGGACAGGGTCTTGCTTTGTTGCCCAGGCTGGTCTTGAACTCCCGGGCGCAGGCGATCCTTCTGCCTCAGCCTCCCAAAGTGCTGGGAGTACAGGCATGAGCCACCACACCCTGCCTCTTCCCTCTTTTTAAGGATATGGATATTAGATACTAATTTTTTAAATTAAATAGCTAGAAGGGAACCTGGGTCATTTCATCTAGACTGTCTTCAGCAGAGCAATGTTCAACTTATAAATAAATCTCCAATTCATACACGCACACACACACACACACACACACACACACACACACAAAAACGGGGTAAAATTTCCTTATAAAAGTTATAAATATATTTTATGTCATATAGTATAGACTAAGAGCTTTGGCTCAGGAGTAGCACAAATGTGCATGCTAATCCCAGCTTCCCAATTACTAGCCATGTCACTATCTTGCTAAGCCTCAGATTCCTCATCTTTGGAATGAGAATAATAATAGCATCTACCTTACAGATTTGATGTGAGGATGAAGTGCTACTGCTGGACACAAAACGACCACTCCAAGTAGTGAGCTATTGATGTTAAAAATATGGGGAAAATCACATATTTGTAATTGATGACATATGGTATGGAAAGCACGTAAAACAGTGTCTGGCACATGGTAGGTGCTGATTAAACCTTAGCTGTTATCATTGATGTCATCACCTTCTTCTTCTTCCTCATCACTATACTAGACTGCATTTCATTTCCTAGATGATATTTAGTCCAAGTTACTTTTGTGATACCTTTCTTTCCCCTCTAATTGCCAATGCACTTCTCCTAATATGAGTGACATGTATCTCAATATTTCCCAAAATGACTAAAAAAAGTATTAAACCACCTCCACCTCCACATAGCCATGAGATAATATTGGATATATAAATAATATATATTTGTAATTTGCATTTCAAAATGTTATTTCCATACAGTTATTGTATTTTGTAACCCAAAAGTCAGGACACAACATTATATCCACAGTCTGACAAGGG
Organism: Macaca mulatta; assembly: GCF_049350105.2. Taxonomy (NCBI): domain Eukaryota; kingdom Metazoa; phylum Chordata; class Mammalia; order Primates; family Cercopithecidae; genus Macaca; species Macaca mulatta. The sequence goes on from NC_133413.1 coordinate 113,606,102, forward strand.
GACAGAACACTTAGAATTGAGCCTTCCCCACATCAGCTTGACTACATTCAATGATAGAAATGTATTAGACTTGACCAAGCTTTGTCCTCAAAATTGCTTCCTAATCAAATTCTGGCCTAGGAACTCCATGGCATGCCTCCATGCAAAGATGGAATGGGTCTCTTCTTAAGGACAGTACTGTTGGGTTCCACCCTGGTGCAATAGGATGCCAGCCTTCCTCTTCATTGTCTGGTTTCTAGGACATCTGCTGTCAAACAGGGTGTCTATCTACCAGTATTCCAGAGCCTTGCAAGAGAGAGTAGCATCAAACAGTCTGGTCTGCTTCTATCAAAAGCCTCCCCAATAAAAAAGATATATACTTGTTATTGGCTGAAGAATATATAGTTTTTCACCTTTCCAGGTACTCTAAATGATAGACTTGTATCACATTGAATCCAAGGCTGCCTATACATGTTAACAGCTGATGTTTATTGAGAGCGAGGCATTATATAAGCACTTTACTTTCATTATCTCACTTAACCCCCTCTCTCTTTATGTATATATAAAGCAGAAATACAGAAAGAGCCTGGACCCGGAAAACATCCATGAATAGCTGCATTGGCCGTGGATGGCTCACCTTTGTGCTACTCCTGAGCTGAAGCTCTTAGTCTATACTATATGACATAAAACATATTTATATTATAACTTTTCTAAGGAAATTCTACCCCGTTTTGTGTGGGTGTGTGTATATATATATATGTCACCTAGGCTGTCACCTAGGCTGGAGTGTAGTGGTGTGATCATGGCTCACTGCAGCCTCCACCTCCTGTGCTCAAGCAATCTTCCCTCCTCAGCCTCCCAAGTAGCTGGGACTACAGGTGCATGCTACCACACCTGACTAATTTTTAAAAATTGTTTTGTAGAGACAGGGTCCCACTATGTTGTCCAAGATGTCAAAATTAGTCTTTGAGTGACAGTCTCTTATTATCCTCCTATGGCTGATGCTTTGTATTGGCTACTCACAAACAATGTACATTTCTTTCCTCCTTCATGACTGAAATGCTGATGTGAGAATGAAGGTGCCACAGCCATTTTGCAACCATAAGGCAACAAGCATGAAGACAGAGGCCTCCATGCTAAGAACATCAAAGCAGGAATACAGAAAGAGGCTGGACCCAGAAAACATTCATGAATAGCTGCATTGGCCATGGATGGCCCAACCCTGGACTTATTATATCAGAAAAATAACCCCCTAAGTAATTCTGATAGATTCTTTTGTTCTTGGAGCCAAACATATTTCGAATTGAGGCACTTCATCTTATGAATGAGAAAACTAAAGCTCAGTGAGTTTGGGTAATTTCTCCAAACTCCTGTGGCCAGTAGTTGCTAGAAACAGGATTTGTACCCACATCTGCCCAGCACCAACACACATGCTGTTACTCAGAAGAGCACTGCAGTGCCCTCCCATCACCGTATCTGCATCCGTTCACCACGTCTCATCCTTCCCAAACCATGTGTCACAGAACTCAGACAGCTGAGTTCTGATCAGCTGCTGAGTTCTGATCCTACAGCTGCTATGAGAGAACACTCAAGTATTAAGAGGGGGCTAGGAGAAGCAGCTAAGAATGTTATTTGCAGCTTTTGTTTTAAAAATTCATAGACATGCCTCAGCAAAAAGGTTTCTGTGGTAAGTTAAGTTCTAAGAACACAGAGTTGTGTATTCCCTTTTTGTAGAGAACCACAATGCACATCAAAATGTCAGTTTCCCAAAAAAAAAAAAAAAATCTATTATTAAGAAACCTTGTTGACTTTGATTAATTCAGTGGTTCCCTAACTTATAGGAGTATGGAATACATTTTTTTTAAATGACATTCCTATAAATATCTTCCAGAACATTGTTTCCTTGAACACCAAATTGGGAGATCACTCACTGAATTTTAAGCATTATTTCCTCAGCTTTGGTTTAAAGTAAAAGGAAAGTGAGTCACAATTTTGTCCATTCTGCACCTCCGGGTCCCCTATGAAGTCCCAAAGGGTAAATTTCTTTGAGAATCTGGTGCCAGGGGAAAACATGTACCTCCTGAGGAAGTTGTTTGCTTCCTTTTTAAAAATAAAACTATGTGACTTAAGGAGCTTCTCCTTTTGTTTTGGCTTTCTGGAGGCTGAGACAAATGGGAAGCAATTATCAGCTCAGGTTCCTGGGTTTTACGTATTTGTTGGCTTTTGTTTTTTTAGTCTGATCTTGATTTTCCTCTTGATTTTCCTTGTCCTAATTCTGTATTTGAGTTTTATTTGGCATTATTGTATATGTTCTTGTGAGTGACATTATGTTTGTGGAGTAGAGTGGAGTACAAATTCATTAAATAAAAATCAAGACTGACCTGAGGCTGGGTGCAGTGGCTCATGCCTATAATCCCAGCACTTTGGAGGCCGATGTGGGCACACCACAAGGTCAAGAGTTCGAGACCAGCCTGGCCAATATGGTTAAATCTCGTCTCTACTAAAAATACAAAAATTAGCCGGGTGTGGTAGCGGGCACCTGTAGTCCCGGCTACTTGGGAGGCTGAGGCAGGAGAATTGCTTGAACCCAGGAGGCGGAGGTTGCAGTGAGCCAAGATCGTGCTACGACACTCCAGCCTGGGTGACAGAACGAGACTCTGTCTCAAAAAAAAAAAAAAAAAAAAAAGACTGACCTGCAAAATACAAGTCATAGGGCCTGTTTGTCAACATGATTGTACCAATAGTATCTGATCAAAGAATCAGTGTAGTTTTTAATAATTGATACTATAAAACTTGAAATTATGGCTCATGAATATCAGAGAGGAAAGGAATAGATTTTCAAGTGGGGATATATTCTTGGAGATAGAACATAAATGCCTTTGCTGAATTTTTATTGAAATTAATTGTAGTTATAGATTGCCAAGCTAAATCAATATCTATACCATCAAATTCAGTAATCAAATTAATCACAATCTTGCAAAAATAAAATAAAATTAAGAAAGACATGCCCTGTGATACATACCTATTTCAGGAAACCTAATTAACCATGGTTGAATAGCTATCACTTCCTTAAGAAGGAATACAATTTGCTACAGCTATCAACACAGAGGAGCAGTAAATTATTTATGAAGTTGGTGACTTGTTCCATTTATTGAAAAGTCAACCTGACGAGCCCCAGATCAATAAACAAATGTTAACTAAGGGGCATACTGTGAAATACAGTAGGCTATACAAAGAAATATGATCCTACAGCTGCTATGAGAGAACACTCAAGTATTAAGAAGGGGCTAGGAGAAGCAGCTAAGAATGTTATTTGCAGCTTTTGTTTTAAAACAAACTCCTATAGTGCTGCTTTCAGACATCATCAATTGTACTGATAATCTTTCATTTTTCTATATGGCTTCTCTTGGATCTTTAAAACCCTAAAGTTCAGATTTTAATCCGAGACATGGTGACTGCTTAGATAAATTTCATGTGTGAGGATAGAACATTTTAAAATATTAGCATTTGTTTCTTTCTCTCTAATTTTTCAGATAGCAAAAAGATGTCCTCTCAGTGGCTTTCAGAAAAGGGTTCTTGCAATATAAATGCAAAGAAACGAAAGGGATCCGATTTTATCTTTTGAGTTTCAATGTCGATCTTTGGACCCATGGCTGAAAAACAGCTTGAGAGAAAAGAGTTTTCAAGAATGAAAGCCAAATCCCTCTTAGAGTTAGTTAGCCTGCATAAAAAAGAAAATGGGAGAGCGTGAATACAGTTTATTTCTCTTTCTTGAAGAATTCTGGTAGATAGGCTAGAGCTGGTGTGGTTATCAGAGATTCAGACTCCATCTGTATTTCAGTTATCTGCTAGTACTAGCTTGCAGCCTCAAGATTACCTCCCGGTACAAGATGGTTGCTAGAGCTCCAACCGTTATAACTACATATGAGGCAATAGGAACTAGGGAAAGGCAAAGAGTAGCCCTTCCTGCTGAGTCAGATCACTTATGCAGCCATCTCAGAAGTATCACACAACTCTTATGCTTATATTTCATTTGTCTGATTGTAGTTACATGACCATGCTGGGCTTCAAGGGAGGCTGGAAAACATAATCTTTTAGCAGGGCACACAGCTGATTCAAACAAAACCAGCATTTGTTACTGAAGCAGAAAGGGAGAATGGATGTCGGGTTGCAAATAACAGTCCCTGCCACATCCCTAAAGAACCCAAGGGGTAAAGTTGATACCATAAGTATAAGTTGAGAATAATTCTTGATTATGCAGGTGCAAATTTTCTAACCCCAGATGAGATAAACATTCTTTGGACTGGAGGATGAGCAGAGTAACAGAAAGGAAGTGAAAAGAAAATAGATGTTATGCATCCCCACGCAGGTCCCTGTGCCTGCCCTAAGATTCATCATCAGATCCTCCAGAGGGGGCACCAGAAACCTCAGATAGACTGGCAGATCCAGAAGAGAGAAGTCCTGTGCCTTGTACCTGATAGAGGCCTGGTAGGTAACAAGCTTCATGGCATTTCCCCTGACCTGCCTGGTGAGATATCCATACTGGAAATGGCAGCCTGGCGTGTCTAGGCAGCAAAGCCTGCGACAACTCTATGAGACCATGTGTGATCCTACAGTAGTTTGGAAGAGCACCCAAAATGTCCCAAGGTCTTCACACTTCATTATGAGGGGCTCAAAAGTAGCTGAGAGGGACCAGCAGGTTTGAAGACTAAGTCAGAGATGAGCAAGATATGGGGTAACCTTCCTGGACCAACTACCAGAAACCAGATGGGGAACCTAGATGTCCTAGAAATTTCCTTTGGGGATGATATACAACTCCACAGATGCCAGCAGGGACAGATGCCTCCCCCTCCCTCAACATGTGGCTCTGTGAAAACTTCTCAGAATTTAGACATGATCTGGGGAACAGAGGGTGGTGAAAACCTTGAACTGACTGGAGTGGGGGGGAATGCAGATCTGAGAGTGAAAATTCTGATTTGACTGTGTTTTCTTTAAAATGGCCAGGGTTAAATTATCCTACCAGGCAGAATGGAGATTTAAAATTAAAATTCAGTTATAGAAAAAATTATTTTGTACAACTGAGTGTATGACTTGTGAAAATTCATCTGCAAAACATGCTTTTTCAGTTTGTCAATTCGCACTTCTAAAAGTCACTTTTGAAAGCTCAGAATTTTGGCACATTCTTCATTGATGTATGAAAATTCGTAACAAATGAGTATTTTGCTGTTCCGTCATTACTTCAATAACATTGTACCTCATACTCATGACTCACAAATACCCTTTTTAACCCTTGCCAACAAGTCAGGCATTGTTGTATTTGTACAACAGATACAAATAAAATTTGTATTTCCCAACACTTTAGCTGCATCTAAGGTGCCCAATTTGTCCTAACTTGTTCAGGACTTTACTGGTTTTAGCAATATAGTCCAGTACCCCAGAAATCCTTCCAACAATCCCAGACAAACCAGGATGGTTGGTTACCCTCTCTGCATCAGAATCACCTGGAGGACTTGTTAAAGCACAGATTCCTGGGCTGCACCCCTGGAGCTTTTAGTTCAATAGGAGTGGGGTGGGGGCTCAAGATCTTTTATTTGTAACAAGCTCCCAGGCTACAAATCTAGGGACCTTGTTGCACTGACCTTGTTGCACAGGCCACAGTTTTTTCCCCAACATTAACATAATAAAGCCATTCTGTCAATCCATAACCAACACAACAATGACAAATCAATGATGGATTCTTAGCAAAAGCTTTGACCAAGTTCTCAAGTTTTTCTCCTTTTCTCTTGTAGCAGTTCCCTGAACAGGGCAGCTCTGTGGAGCTGTACCAGAGTTCATTCATGGGAGGTTAAGCTTAGAACCCTTCCAGAGGTTCATTAAGCATCTAATTTTTCAAATTAAATCCCTTTCTGCTAAAACCAACAAGAGTGTTCTGTTATCTGTAACTAATCTTGATGGACACATCATGGGACACCAGGCCATAGGGTTTGATAAGTGGTAGAGGAAGGGGGAAAGAAGTTTGTGCACATTTCAGGGACACGAGGAAAAGGAAAAGCTGAGATTTCCTGTGAGTGCAAAGGCCTGTCTAGGCAAAGACACCCCTGCCCACCTTGGGCCATTTACAAGGAAAACACTTACAACACCAGCAGTAGAAAACCATATCAATACATTCCTGAACAATTACTACAGTCAGCAGAGATGACATCATTCTCCTTCCCATCAGAACAATAAGCCTGGCTCTAACTCTATAAACAATAAAAGCAAAATATGTTTCTCTAACAGATGGAAATGAATAGGTTTGAAGTTGATAGTGATCTTTCTGTGGTCTAAAAGGCCTCGCCCAGTACAAATATCTTACCCTAGACAATTACAAATGTAAACACAACCAAATACAGTGAAACCCCTTGAGCCAAGTGAAGGCTGCCAGAACCAGAGACCCAGGTCCTGGCATACTCAGACATTTAAGGACAATCTAGCAGAAAGGAGTCCCTACATTTTCACACATCTCCAAAGAAATCAACTTCAGAGCCATTCCTTTTGAATGTTTATTTAAGCCTTAAAAATTAATTCACCATGTAAGGTAGAGAGGCAAAAAGATACAACAGATATACTCTCCGCTACCAGGTCACTAATCTGCTAAATCAAGCATGGCAGGGAAGTAAGTAACGATGAAATCTCAATGTAGACAACCCTTGATTTTAACTGAAACATGCCAATTAAATCCTTGAAATTGGATTATGCCTATGTAAGGAACCAGTGTTAGATGTTAAAGCTAATATTTCTCCTGATGAAGCATCACCTTTGCTAGGACTGTGTGAGTTGGTAAGCATGCACTGACAACCCCGTCCTACAGCAGAGGCGTTCACACACTCAGGGAAGTACCACATATCACTATAGTCTGATTCTCTTACAGTGTTGTGGGCAACTTACACCATTTCTGATTCACTTAAAAAATTCTCAGCTGACTTGCAAAATAATTGCAACAGACTCTCTTTGTGTAAACTTGATTACTATTCTGTAAGGTCCCATTTTCATAAGGCCAAGGAATCCGTGAAATCCATTTTTTTTTCCTTCTTTTAAAACTTGAATTTTTATCCCAATAGATACTTTTTACCCATAGAACTTAATACAAGGTATAAAATTGTCATATGTTATGGTTTTTACATTTTTATTTCTGCTTTTGTTTCCTGCTGCACTTGCAATGAACTTACTGTAATAACTGTATCCATTCATTAGAAGGCACTTTACATCCAACAAATCTTCAAGTCACAGGATTTGGAAGAGGAAAAAAGTGGTTAAGAATATAATGACTAGTTTCTACTCTTGAATATTTCCAAACTTTCCTCAACACAGCAGCAGGCCCTTTGTGAGATTTAAACCCAAACATGGCTCTCCTTGCTTAAAATCCCTCAATGGTTTCCCATTACATTCAGAATAAACACAAGCCCCTTTACAAGGCCTACAATAACAGGCCGCTCATCTGGGGTGTCATGTGAGTTAATAAATGTAAAATTCTTAGAACTGTGCCTGGCATACAGCAAGTGCTCAGTGAATTCTAGCTGTCGTTCTCCTTCCTTCTCTCCTCTCCCTCCTCTACCATGCTTACCTGGCAAGGCTTCCCATGACCTCTCCCTTGCCTCACTCTGCTGTCAGTCACTTTCTCCCTCCTGCAGTATGCTGCATTCACTCTGGTCTTCCTCCAGATTCTTGAACACATCAAGCTTTTGCTTATTTCAGAATCCTCCCCTAAGCGGTTCCTTCCCTGTCGTCCAGGTGGCCCCTTCTCATCTTTTACGCCTAAATGGCTCCTCCTTAGAAGAACTTCCTTTTCTGTCTAATCTAAATTGTCCCCCCTATTATTTTCCCACAGACTAAGTTCTTTTCTTTTAGTGTCCTAATTACAATTTGTAATTGATACTTGTTTGTTTTAAATGTTCAGTGTCATTCTTTCCCGTCAGCCCTCATACTCTGTTAGGAAAGAGGACAGATGTTTTGTTTGTTAGTTACACTCAGTGTTTAATACTGTGTTTGCCATCTAGAGGAAACTCAATTAGTAAGGAAGGAGAAAAAAATAATTATTTAAAAGTAAATTCAATATTTATTAAATGTTTACTATGTGGCTAGACATTCTACTAAATATGTAGCATATACTAGCTCCTCTAATCTTTCAAATATCTATGAGCTGTGTTATTATCTCTTTTTCACATTTGTAAAAAGTGGAACTCAAAGAATTCATGTAAGCCATACTGTGAATAAGTGTCAGAGCTGAGATTTGAACCGAGGTCTTTGTAGCTCCAAATCATTTGCTTTTCCTCTCATACCAAGTTGCTTTCAGTAACAAGGGAAAGGAAGTATGTGAAATTACACAATATGACAAATAGCTACTTCTGCCTCATTTATGGCATGTAAAATCTCTGAGTAAGTGGTTCAGTTGTCCTTCTGGAATTGAAACATCAATGAGACAATTTTGCTGCCATGTAATGAGCTTTTCCCTGGGCGTGTGCTATATATTTTATCAGCCCCCAGTAATACTTCAGGGCTTGTGTACACACCATGTGTTAATTGTATGACTTTAAAATACTGAGTAGTGCTCCCTCAAGGGCGTGCTCCCTCAAGGGCTGTGTTTTCTATCAGGCGCCATTGTGGACCTGGGTTTGTTAAATGAGGAAGTGACCCATTTCCAGAGCAACCAGAAGAATACTCTGCAGAGTGCGCTCAATGGAAAGAAAGCAATCAAGTGTTAAGGGATAAGGGGAAATAATGGCAAGAGGTAGGGGGTGGGGGATGGGGAGATCTATTGGTTCCAAATCAGATGCGCTCAGTCTTAAAATCAGTAACATCTCCAGTTATACCAGTGATTTCTCCCAGACTAAAGGTTCTTTGACTCCCATTTCATTTGCCAAATAGTGAGATGTTCTTGAATACCAAATTGAAAATTACAGAGCCAAGAAAAGAAGAGACAAATAATAATATTTAACATTTACTATGCTAGGTCTTTTACATGAATTAACTTATTTTATCCTCAAAAACCCTCATGGTAGACACCAATATTACTCCTAATAAACAGATGAGTAAGCTGAGGCACAGAAAGGTAAAATGAGTTGCAGTGTGGTCTTACTAAAAATTGTATTGGATGATGAAATCAGCAAGAATGATGGAATAAGAATCATTGAATATCATCTCGTCTACAAAAGCAACAAAAACACTAGAAAAAAATATATCAACTTCTTCAGAATCCTGGATATTAACCAAAAGCTTGCAACCATTCAGGAAGCATTAATTCAAGAAAAATGACTGAATCTTAACAAATTTTTTTTGACATTTTAACTCATTTTGTTTCTATGCCTCTCTCCCAGCTCTGTGGTAGCCTTGAAAACAAATAGCCCACAGTTACTGTGAAAATCAGAAGCTTCTGGGGGACACACAATGGGGCTGGAGTTCTTTCAAAGCCTCATTTTCAGAGAATTGTCATTGCTTGACCTGTCTGCGAATTCCCTGGAAAATCCACTTGCAGAGTTTGTCTTTAGCTGACCTACTAGAGCTTGCCCAGTGACAACATTTTCCCCAAGAGTGTTTATTGAAAACAATCAGTGGCAGTTATACACAATGAAACAGCTGTATGAAGTAGCAATAACAATTTGGGTAAGCAAAAAATCGGACCAAAAAAACTTAGAAAAATCTGGGGAATGACATTCCATAGGGGGCTTGACAAATTCCAACATATTCCTGGAAATCTAGAAGTCCATGCATGTGTATAGAGCTGTGTACAGGCCCAGGAAATACTTAAGAAAGTCCTAAGCTCATTTCTCTGGCTGCCCCTGAGGCTCTACACAAGCAAGAAGTAGAAATTTGGCTGGGTATAGTGGCTCACGCCTAGAATCCCAGCACTTTGGGAAGTTGAGGCAGGAGTATTGCTTGAAGCCAGGAATTCAAGACAAGTCTGGGCAACATAGAGAGGCCTCATCTCTACAAAAAATGTAAAAAATATCCAGGTATGGTGGTGCACACCTGTAGTCCCAGCTACTTGGAAGGCTGAGGCTGGAGAATCTCTGAACCCAGGAGTTGAGGCTGCAGTGAGCTATGATTATGCCACTGCACTTCAGCCTGGGTGATACAGCAAGACCCCATTTCTAAAAATAAAATAGGCTGGGGGGCAGTGGCTCACGCTTATAATCCCAGCACTGTGGGAGGCCAAGATGAGCGGATCACCTGAGGTCGGGAGTTCCAGACCATCCTGACCAACATAGAGAAACCCTGTCTCTACTAAAAATACAAAATTATCAGGTGTGGTGGCACATGCCTATAATCCCAGCTACTCGGGAGGCTGAGGCAGGAGAACCGCTTGAACCCAGGAGGCAGAGGTTGCAGTGAGCTGAGATCACACCATTGAACTCCAGTCTGAGCAACAAGAGAGAAACTCCGTCTCAAGAAAAATAAAAAATAAAAAGAGATTGAGGTTGTAAATGGTGTGCCTAAGCATTGATGGTATGTCTCAATATGTATGCAAAACCTCTTAGCAAAGGCTAGAAGACTTACTGGTTTCAGGTATTTAAGGATATCTACGCCCAATTATTAGCTGACCACAAAGCCGACTGAGCAGATTTCCATGGCTATACACTACAATGAATATAGACCTTGCAGAATAAGTTTAGCAATGTCATTAAACAAACAACAAGTAAAAACAGAAATAACAACAATCCTGGGGAAGGAGGAAGAATCAGATTTTCAAAGTCGCTCTATTTTATAATTTAAAATGTCTAATTTTCAACAAAATAAGAGGGATATTTAAAAAATCAAGAAAGTATTGCCCATACACAGAGGGAAACAAAAGTAGTCATTATAAATATTCATTGAGGAAGCCCAGATGTTGGACTTAATAGCCAAAGACTTTAAAATACCTATTTAAATATTTTCAACTAACTAAAGAAATATTATGTCTAAAGAATTAAAAGAATATATGAGAACAATTTCTCACCAAATAGAGAATATCAATAAGGAGATGGAACATATCAAAAAGAATTAATAAAAATTCTATAGTTGGAAGGTAGAACAACTGAAATTTAAAAGTTATCTAGAGGGATTCAACAGCAGATTTGAGCTAGCAGTAGAAAGAATAATCAAATCTAAAGATAGGCCAACTGACATTATCCAGTTTGAAGATTAGAGAGAGAAGAAAAACGAATGAAGAAAAATAAACAGAGGCTTAGACATCTGTGGGACACATTAAGCATGTCAACATACTCATAATGAGAGTGCCAGAAAAGGAGAAAAGAAACAAGAGTAGAAAGAATATTTGCAGACATAATGACTGAAAACTTCACAAATTTGATGAAAAAACATTAATTTACAATCCAAGAAGTCTCTACAAGCTCCAGGTAGAATAAAACTCAAAGAGATCCACCCATAGATGCATTATTGTTAAATTGTCAAAAGACAAAGATATAATTTTGAAAGCAACAAGAGGGAAGTGATTCATCACATATAAGTGATCTTCAATAAGATTAACAGATAATTTCTCATCAGAAATTGGAGGTCAGAAAGCAGAGGGATGGGGTGGGGGTGGGGGCATCCTGTCAACCAAGAATTTTATATCCAGCAGAACTAACCTTCGAAAATAAAGGAGAAATTAAGATAAACAAAAACTGAAAGAATTTGTCACTAGCAGACTTGTACTACAAGAAACACTAAAGGGTGTGTTTCAGGCTGAAATGAATAAAAACCAGATAGTAAGTCAAATACAAATGAAGAGATAAAGAGCACTGGTAGGGCTGGGCTAAGTGGCTCACACCTATAATCCCAACAGTTTGGGAGACCAAGGCAGGAAGATCACTTGAGGCCAGAAGTTCAAGTCCGGCCTGGGCAACATAGCAAGACACTGTCTCTACAAAAAAATTTAAAAATTAGCCAGGTGTGGTGGCATGTGCCTACAGTCCTACATACTACTTGGGAGGCTGAGGCAGGAGGATTCCTTGATCCCAGGAGTTTGAGGCTGTGGTGAACTATGATGGCAACTGCACTCCAGCCTGGGCAACAGGGCAGTACCCTGTCTCTGGAAAAAAAAATAAAAGAGTGGTGGCAAAAGTAACTACATTGGCTCTTACAAAGGTGGTATAAATCTTTTGTTTGTAACTCTTTTTTTCTTCCTATCTCATTTAAAATGCAACTATATAAAGTACTAATGTAAATCTGTGTTGTTGGGCAGAGATGTAATCTGTATGACAACAATAGGACAAAGAAGTGGTGGGACAGAACTATATAGGATAAAATGTGTAAACCAGCTACTCAGGAGGCTGAGGTGAGAGGATTGCTTGAGGACAGGAGTTTGAAACCAGCCTGAGCAACATAGCAAGACACTATTTTTAAAATTTTTAAAATTTAATTGACTTAAAAAATATTAATTATAATTCCCAGGAAAACTACTATGAATATAACTAAAAATATGTGTAGTAAAAGAAATAACATGGGAATTAAGATTATATACCAGAAAATATTTATCACAAAAAAGGCAATAATGGATGAATGAAGGAATAAAACATAAAAGATGAATAGAAAACAAATAGAAAAATGACTGACATAAATCTTACCTTAACAGTAATTACACTGAATATAAATAAATTGAACATTTTAATTAAAAGACAGAACTACATTTTGTAAAAAAAATCAAAAACAAAAACAAAACATGATCCAACTTTATGCTAGATACAAGAGACTCCTTTAGATTAAAAGACACAAATAGGCTGAAAGTTAAAATATGGGGAAAATATACCAGGTAAACAGTAACCAAAAGAGAGATGAAGTGGCTATACTAATATTAGGCAAAATAGACTGTAAAATATGATGGTAAAAGACTCAATCCAGCAAAAAGATGTAACAGTATACATACATATGCACCTAACAACATGAAGCAAAACTGACAGATTGGAAAGGAAATGAAAATAATTCAACAATAATAGTTAGAGACTTCAATATCCCACTTTTAATAACAGAACAGACAAAAAATCAACAAGAAAACTGAACACTTGAACAACATTATAAACCAACTAGACCTAACAGACAGGGATGAACCTTGAAAACACTACGCTACACTTTTTCACACAAAAAGTCACTTATTGTGTGATTCCATTTATACAGATTGCTTAGAACATAGAGTAGAGAGAATAGATTAGTGATTTCTGGGAGTTGTGGGGAGGAGAAAAAGGGAAGTGACTAATAATAAGATTTTTTTTTTTTTTTTTTGAGATGGACTCTCACTGTCTCCAGGCTGGAGTGTTCAGTGGCATGATCTCAGCTCACTGCATCCTCTGACTCCCTGGTTCAAGCGATTCTTCTGCCTCAGCCTCCTGAGTAACTGGGATTACAGGCACGTGCCACCATGCCCAGCTAATTTTTATATTTTTAGTGGAGATGGGGTTTCATCATGTTGGCCAGGATGGTCTCCATCTCCTGACCTCGTGATCTACCTGCCTCAGCCTCCCAAAGTGCTGGAATTACAGGCGTGAGCCACCACACCCAGCCATAAGATTTCTTTTGAGGGTGATAAAAATGTTCTGGAATTTGATAGTGGTGATGTTTACACAACAGTCTGAATATACTAAACGCAACTAAACTGTAAGCTTTAAAAGGGTAAAATTTTATGGTATGTGAATTAAATCTCAAAAATTATATGAAGTTGGGAGTTGGTTGTGTCTTAACACACCTTCAGCTATTTTCACTTGTGACTTATCTAGAAATATACCATATATTATTCAAGACTTCTGAGGTTGCTCCATTACTAATTCATTACTTTATATTAGATGCTGCTGTCCCAGAGTTCTCTTTTAAAACATGTATCAATTACCTTAAGGGTAATTGCCGTATGAAATCTCTAACTCCCTCATGTGAGTGGATTTTTAGTCCCCAGAGAATGGGCAAAGAATGGAACACCAGTTTTTTCAGGCTCATGACTCTGTTTAGCCCGGAGGGGAGCAGAAAGAAACATTCCTATCTCCAATTATCAGATAACTCTGTGTCCTTAGAAATGAGTTTTAACCTTTCCAAGCATTTCCTTGTAATTTGCTAAGTGAAACTAATATTAATTGCCATTCATGTGTCACTGGATTTTTGCTAAGATTTATGAGATATTAAGCCTGAGTTAACCAAGTTGGGAAGGGCAGTAATGCGGCCCAGCAGGGAGGGATGAGGAATGGAAAAGAAAGACAGAAGAACAACCACTATCTCTTTGTCCACAAAATAACACTTGTTTGGCCCACATCATAGGGCTACTGCAAGGATCAAAGGATGTTGTGTCTGCGTAAGTGCTTTGCATCCACAGTACGCCACACAAATGAGAGGAATCATTCCTGTTTAATGAGCTAGAGAAGCAGTTCACTACATTATTAGTGGTCTGAGTTACTGTTCAGTTCTCACGTGTAGGATCTTGCTCACATTTTCCATAGAAAAAATTGGTCTTTAAAAGATTGGTGTGTTACAAATATGAAATAATAGCACTGTCATTAATGATTATAAATTGTTCAGCAACTATGACTGAATGACATATCAACAAAAGTCTAAAGTACATAATCAAACATTCTTAATATGTTGACAGAATTTGAAACAGAATCAAGACAAAGATTTAAAAGCACTTTGTTAATGGGAAGATGTCAAATAAATACCAGTTATTATTATGAATTGAACTATGAAACTTTTATTCATTTTAATTTTTAAGCTCATGTGGAAAAATATTAACCAATTTCTAATGCAGTCCCATGACAGTATTTATTGGTGCCATCTGCTGGAAGTTTCCGAAAAATTGATGAGGTGAAGATGAACAAAATGATAAATAGCACAGCACATTGTATTTTAAGTACACATAATCCTATTCTTCACATATTAAAATTAATGTAGGTAAAGTTCTTGGCATGCATTTCTTGTATTAATATTTGCTATGTAAAACATTTTAATGCTGAATAAATGAATGTGTGTCTTGAATTACAGCATCAAAATTCACTCATTCACCAATATGTTTTGAGCTCTTGCTGTCTCTGCCAGGCCCTGTGCTAAGAACCAAGCATGCCAGGAGGTATAAGTCACTGTCCCTGCTCACATGGCACCTAGGGCCTCCATTTGGTGGGGGAGAAGATGGATTCACAAACAACTAATGTAACACACTGGAAAACAAAAGCTCCATGGGGGAAACTGAGGAGGGGCCTCTCAAATCCAGGGGATAGTAGTTTTTTCCACAAAATATTGAAATTCACTATCTTTGCATAATTGGGGGAAAGAGGGAACTATTACTGAAGAAAAATCAAACTAAGGAAACGAAGCCACCAGGCAAGTAGAAAATAAAGGTATAAAGAAAACAAAACGTTCTCCAAGCCTGTGAAACGTCACAGGTGTCAAGCAGTCACCATGATCATCAGATTAGATTTAAATTAGTCTAGCCTTCTGCCTATTAAATGCACCATAGATTTCAATGTAGAATATATAAACTCTGCAGACCAATATATTTATGATGAAACCCCAACATAATTTGCCCTACAATGAATTCAGACATAAGACTACTGTGATGAGCTTTCATCTTACTCAGCAGGCTCATCCCAATCAGTTTGCCAACCCCACACAAATGCAATCCTACATTTTACATGACTGAAATTTTTGGGACCCCACCTAGGGAGCTTTAGTGGGGACTTACAGGTATGTGTAATAAAAGTTATCTTTAGACCAGTGGTTCACAAACTTTAGTGTGCATGAAAATCACCTGGAGAGCTTCTTAAAATGCCGATTGCTATCCCCTTCACCCCCAACCCCAAGAGTTTCTCATTCAGAAGGTCCTAGGCACCATCTGAGAATTCGCATTTCTAACAAGTTCCCAGGTAATGTTGATGTTGCTGGTCTAGAGACCGCATTTGAGAACTACTGCCTCAGACTATGGTAAGACGAAACAAAGACAAAATATTCATCAGCTTTATAAGCATTTTAAAATAACTTATGATGGTTTGTTCTGATTTTAAAAGAAATACAGGGTATATTGAAAAAACTGAAAAATAGAGACAATTATGAAGAAGAAAAGGAAAATCACGTAAAATTTCAACACCCAGAAATAACCACTATAAACACTTAATATCTTTCGTTCCATATTTCTTTTGATGTGTGTACGTCCACACTTATACATAATTGAACTCATTCGGTGTATACAATTTCGGCATTTGATTTTTTCTTTGGGTATCATATTTTGAGCATATTCCATACTATCTAAAAATTAGCCAACAGAGAGTACATCAATTATCAGGAAATTGTCTTGAACAGCTAGGGTTTAAAATCATGGGACCTCTGGAAAACGGGTAGAACACACCACAGACTTGACCCATTCAAGGGGCAAAGAAGCTGGGGAATTTATCTTATATTTTTTCTTTGTCATCAGTTGAGGGCCAGTGCTTCCAACACTATTAAATTTTCAATACTGCTGGCCTTCCAATGCTTGGCCAAGAGAAAGCCCTAAGAAAGTCACAGGTGGTTCCAATAGGATGCCACTGGTATATAAAGGAACGATGAATAAGTATGGATAGGCTATGAGCGGGTAATCAATAATAGCTACTACAGGCAACAAATCTAGAGTGAGGATGAAGCCTCCCACAGAGATGACTTTGAGAAGCACATCCATCTAGTCTTCTATTACGTTCATTTGTTTTTAAAAATATCAGTCCTATTATGAAGCAGTTACATCTTGCATTCTTTCTATTGAAGCAGTTTTTATAGAGATTGTCTTTCTGGAGATGTTCTTACGAACTAAGCCTGATAGCCTGCTGTACTCACAGCTTGGAAATGAAGGACCCTCCATCAGCTTGCTCTGACACCATACCTGCCAGCACTCCTTCTTGCTGAATTATTGTCTGTAGTAGTTCAGCGTATCTTAGACTGCCTGTGGTTGTCTCCATTTTAGCTCTCTTTCTACAGGTGGTAGAGTTTTCTGAGATCAATGTATTCCATTTTTCTCCAAATCATTTAAGCTGTCTTCCAGTCAGTACCACCTCACTATGGGTAGGCCAGCTCCAAGCTGTTTCCATGTTTATCTTCTTAGTGTGATTTTAGGGATGCTGAAAATCTTACCTGCCCCAAATTCTGGCCTGGTAGAGACAGCCTGTAAGAGAGCTCTTGGGAATAGTTATATCTAGGGGCCAATTATTCTACAACAATTCCCTTTTGGAGTCCCTGAGCTGTCAAGAAAGTCTTAGCTGAGCTATGGGAAGTTAAAAGGAGAATCCATGCATGTGGGAAAAGAGAATCAGAGTTCCCTGGGGGCATTGTGGTGGTGACAGCTGTGATGAATGTGAGATTCCTAAGGGAAAGGAAGATCTCAGAGGACAGGAGATAGGGCTCTAACATCAGCTGCTTTCAGTGTCAATTTCCCACCCACTGATAACTTTAGAGGATGACAGTGTGGTTTTATTGAGGAAGATGATAGTATCTTACATGTGTACTGAACATCATAGGTACATGAACTAACAATGGATGGTAAATGAATCTCCAAAAGCAAGAGATGAGTTCCCTTGCTCAAGGAAGTGATACTGGATCAGCCCTAGCCACCTTTAAAGGAGCACTAGAGAATGGTAGAAGAGCAGTAATAGACCACTCAGGCATTGAGGATAGAAAGGGTTATACTTGTTTGAGTTCAAACCACTATGAGATCCTCAATAATAACTGTATCTCTTATATAAGGCTCAGCAGTACTCTTCTATGAAAAATAAACAAGTCACATAAACCCTCTGAAGCCAAGGCTACTTCATACATAAAATGGATTTTGGGACTATACTAGGCCCTATAAATGGCATCCATATTTCCCATTCAAGCTCAAAACCAATCATGAGATAGCCAAAGAGGTCAGGTAGCTGGAAACTACAACGCCAACTTTATTAATAAAAGAGCTGATACTGGAAAACCTGGGCTTAGGTGCACAGCAAGAGTGGGCTTCCTAATACTGCATGCTAGAATTGAGCAGGCATATTCACCCAGTCACTGGCTCAAATGGACAGCAGAGACCTCTTCATTCCTTCTTGAGGCATGGAGAGGCAGGAGTAAAGGCACAGTAGCTGCTGGTGGGCAGATTTGACAGAGACAAAGACAGAAATGGGAGAGAAATAGGAGATAAATGGATCAACAGTGCTTATAAAGATCTTTCTTCCAAACTCTTCCTGCAGGGAATAGAAAGTTACTGGGTGTATTGTACTAATGAAAGCTTCTCTGCCTGGAGACAGGCGGAGTAATAGGAATAAGCAATCATCCTTTCCAATAAGGATAATCCTACTTATTTGGCAGAGTTGCTGCAAGGCTTAAATTAGGTAAAATCACATTCATGGTTCGCCACATGGGCTTAAGCTTCCGACAGCTCTGAGTTTGGACCCATGCTCTGTAACTATTAGCTGGCCTTGGCAGAATACTAAACGCTTTAGCCTCAGTTTCCTAATAAATAAAATGAACATAATAATTGTTTATTTCAGAAGGTTGTCTTAAGAATCAACAAAGATCATTTAGCACAGAGCTGGGCACATGATAAGAACTCAATACCTACTAGATACTTAATCATATTAAAGCATGTAACACAATGTCTAATACATGGACTTAGTAAATAGCAGTGGTGGTGGTAATTATTGTTGTTGTTATTTTTGTTGGCCTAGAATTGTCCCTAGGCTTCTTAAAATGCTATTATTTTCTAGGAAAGGAGGTCTTTTCAGTACTGTTGTTAAGACTACTTTCATTAGTTTTGACTTCTAACTTCAACACAGCCCTATTTGCAAGGAGTCAAGGAGTCTATAGAAACTATCAACTGAGTCAGGACCATTTCCTGAGCCTTTCCCAACACCTCTGCTATTTAGAGGTCAGATGTCAGCAGAAATTCAAGAAAAAGATGCCCATATTAAGAGAACTCTCAGATCCCCATGGAGCTACATTGCCCAACACCATCTGTGTTGGTTTCATGCCGTAACATTCATCACTTCCCAATTGACAGCAGCACTGGTTCTATTCCAGTAATTGTGACAAAGAACACAATACTCAGAAACTCCAGGGGCAAAGAGATATATGTGTTCACTTAGCGTGGATAAGGGATTTGTACTCTCTAACTACTAGAGATCTAATAAACATTCCTTGGACCCGTGATACGGTGTCCTATATCCAACTTTCTCACGATCTCTTACTTTTGTTAAAACAGCTTTACTAAAATATAATTCACGTACCATACAATTCACCCATTTAATTGTTTTAATAGAAACACAAGGTGTTTCTACTAAACCATCATCACAGTCTAATTTTAGAACATTTTTATCTCCCCTGAAAGAAACCCAGTGTCCATCAGCAGTAACCTCCATTCCCCCGTTAGGCCCTCTCTAGCCCGACACAAATGCTAATATATTTTCTGTCATTATACATTTTCTTATTCTGAACATTTTATATAAATGGCCACATATAAAATGTGGTCATTTGGCTCCTTTCACCTAGCCTAATGTTTTCAAGGCCCGTCTATGTTGCAGCATGTATTAGAACTTCATGCCTTTTTATGGCCAAATAGTATTCCATTGCATGAGTATTCTACATGTTATTCATCCATTCATCAGTTGATGAAAATTTGGGTTGTTCCTACTTTTTTTGGCTGTTCTGAATAATGCTACTCTGAACATTTGAGTACAACTTTTTGTGTAGACATAGGTTTTTATTTCTCTTGGATATATACCTTAGAGTAAAATTTCTGGGTCATTTGATAACCTTAAGTTTAATTTTTTAAAGAATTGCCAAATTGTTATAGAAAGCAATGGCTACATTTCACATTCCTACCAGAAAAAATCAGCGTTCCAATGATATAGTTTGGCTCTGTGTTCCCACCCAAATCTCATGTTGAATTGTGCTCCAGTGTTGGAGGAGGGGTCTGGTGGGAGGTGATTGAATCATGGCGGGGGGATTTCCCCTGTGCTGTTCTCATGATAGTGAGTTCTCACGGAATCTTGTTGTTTAAAAGTGTGTAGCACCTCCCTGCTTTGCTCTCTTCCCCTTCCTCTAAGCATGCGGGACATGTCTGCTTCCCCTTCACCTTCTGCCGTGATTCTAAGTTTCCCGAGGCCTCCCCAGCCATGCTACCTGTACAACCTGTGGAACCGTGAGCCTATTAAACCTCTATAAATTATCCCATTTCAAGAACTTCTTTTTAGCAATGTAAGAACGGATTAATATAGAAAATTGGCAACAGAGAAGTGAGTCATTGCTATGCAGATATCTGAAGATGCAAAAGCAATTTTGGAATTGGGTAACAGGCAGAGGTTGAAACAGTTTGGAGGGGTCAGAAGAAGAAAGGAAGATGAAGGAAAGTTTGGAACTTCCTAGAGACTTGTTAAATTGTTGTGACCAAAATGCTGACAGTGAAATGGACAATGAAGTCCAGGCTGAAGTTGTATCAGATGGAGATGAGTAACTTACTGGGAACTGGAGCAAAGGTCAACTTTGCTATGCTTTAGCAAAGAGACTGGTGGCATTGTTCCTGTGCTCTAGGGATCTTTGGAACTTTGAACTTGAGAGTGATGAGTTAGGGTATATGGCAGAAGAAATTTTTAAGCAACAAACCATTCAAAAAGTGACCTGGCTGCTTTTAATGTGGTCGTATGCATGAGCAAAGACATGATCTACTTGTATTTTAAAGAGAAGCCAAGCATAAAGTTTACAAAATTTGCAGCCTGACCATGTGATGGAAAAGAAAAATTCATTTTCTGGGGATGAATTCAATCCAGCTGCAGAAATCTGCATAAGTAAAGAGGAGCCAAATGTTAACAGCCAAGGTAATGGGGAAAAGAACTAGAAGGCATTTCAGACTTTCACAGCAGCCTCCCTCCCATACAGGCCCAGAGGCCTGGGAGGGAAGAGTAGTTTCAGAAGTCACACCTGGGGTCCTGCTTGCCTGTGCAACCTCAGGACATTTCTCCCTGTGTCCCAGACACTTCAGCTCCAGCCTTGGCTTAAAGGGCTCCAGATACATCTCAGGCCACTGCTCCAGAGGGTGTAAGACATAAACCTTGTGGTATCAAGGGCTTCCATGTGGTATTAAGCCTGCAGGTGTGCAGAGTGCACGAGTTGAGGCTTGGGAGCCTTCACCTGGATTTCAGAAGATATATGGAAACACCTAGATGTCCAGGCAGAAGTCTGCTGTGGGGGTAGAGCCCTCATGGATAACCTCTTCTAGGGAAGTGTGGAGGGGAAATGTGGGGTTGGAGTTCCCACACAGAGTCCCCACTGGGGCACTGCCTAATGGAGCTGTGAGGAGAAGGCCACAATCCTCCAGACCCCAGAATGGTAGATCCACTGACAACCTGCATCATGTGTCTGGAAAAGCCACAGACACTCAACACCAGTCATGAAAGCAGCCCTAGGGACTGTACCCCACAGTAGCACAGGGGTGGAGGTGCCTGAGGCCTTGGGAGTCCACCCCTTGCATCAGTGTGGCCTGGATGTGAGACATGAAGTCAAAGGAGATGATTTTGGAGCTTTGAGATTTAACAGCTGCCCTACTGGATTTCAACTTGCATGGGCCTGGTAGCCCCTTTGTTTTAGACTATTTTTCTCCCTTTTGGAATGGGAGCATTTTCCCAATGTCTGTACCCCCATTGTATCTTGGAAGTAACTGACTTGTTTTGATTTTACAGGCTCATAGGCAGAAGGGACTTGCCTTGTCTCAGATGAGACTCTGGACTTGGCCTTTTGAGTTAATGCTGGAATGAGTTAAGACTCTGGGGGACTGTTGAGAAGTCATGATTGTGTTCTGAAATGTGAGAAAAACATGAGATTTGGGAGGGGCTGGGGGCAGAAAGATATGATTTAGCTCTGTGTCCCCACCCAAATCGCAAGTCAAATTGTAATCTCCAGTGTTGGAGGAGGGGCCTGGTGGGAGGTGATTGGATCATTGGGGCGGATTTCCTCTTTGCTGTTCTCATGATAGTGAGTGAGATCTCATGAGATCTGGTTGTTTAAAAGTATCTAGCACCTCCTCCTTCACTCTCTTCCTCCTGCTCCAGCCATGTAGGACATGTCTGTTTCCCCTTCACTTTCTGCCATGATTGTAAGTTTCCTGAGGCCTCTCCAGCTACACTTCCTGTACAGTCTGTGAAACCATGAGCCAACTAAACCTCTTTTCTTTATAAATTACCTTGTCTCAGGTTGTTCTTTATAGCAATATGAGAGCAAGCTAATATACACATTTTCTCCACTTCCTCACCAACATTTGTTACTGTCTTTCTTTTTTTTTCTCATAACTATACTAGCATGTGTGAAGTGGAATCTTGTTGTAGTTTTTATTTCCATTTTCCCAATGATGTTGAGTATCTTTTCATGTGTTTATTGGCCATTTATATATCTTCTTGGGAGAAATTACTATTCAAGTATTTTCCTCATTTTTTACCAGGTTATTTATTTTATTGTTGAGTTGTAAAAGTTTTCCATATGTTCTTGATACAATACCCTTATTAGACACAATTTCCAGATTTCTCCCATTCTGTCAGTTGTTTTTCATTGTCTTCATAGTTTCTTTGAAGCACAAAAGGCTTTAATTTTTCTGTAGTCCAATTTATTTATTTTTCTTTGGCTTTTTGTGCATTAGGTGCTATATCTAAGAAACCACTGCCTAACCCGAGTTCATAAAGATTTACTCCTATGCTTTCTTCTAAGAGTTTTATAGCTTTAGCTCTTACATTTAGGTCTTTGATGCATTTTGAGTTAATTTTTGCATATGGTGTGAATAAAGGTCTAAATCCATTCTTCTGCATGTGGATATCCTTTGCAGAAAAGACTATTCTTTCCCCTATTGATGTCAAAACTAAACTAACCAGGGATGTATGAGTTTATTTCTGGACTCTCCATTCTGTTCCATTGACCTATATGTCTATCCTTAAGCCTATAACACACAATCTTGATTACTTGAAGTTTGTGGTAAGTTTTGGAATCGGGAGTGTGAGTACTCCAAATTTGTCCTTTTCTTGTCATTATTGTTTTGGCTATTCTAGATATCTTTTATTTCCATATGAATTTTAGGATCAGGTTTTCCATGAGGTGTATACCATAAGTTTTCATATGTTATATTTTGTTTTCATTCATCTTGAATATTTTCTGATTTTTCCTTGTGATTTTTTTCTTCAAACCATGGTTAATAACATGTTTAATTTTTACATATTTGTGAGTTTCCCACATATCTGTTATTGATTTCTAATCTAATTCCACTACGATTGGAAAAGATACTTGGTATTATTTCATTCTTCTTAAATTTATTGAGGTTTGTTTTGTGGCCTACAATATAGTCTATTCTATAAAATGTTCCATGTTCACTTGAGCAAAATGTGTATTCTGCTGCAAATGTGTATTCTTGAGCAAAATGTTGATGGAGTGTGTCCTATAGATCTCTGTTAGGTCAGGTTGGTTTATGGCCCTATTCAACTCTTTCATCTCCTTATTGATCTTCTGCCTCATTTTTCTATCCATTATTGAAACCGGAGTATTGAAATCTCCAACTATTATTAGGAATTCAGGGGGAGGTTTTATTGTCGTTATTGTTGTTTTGAGACAGGATCTCACTGTGTTGCCCAGGCTGTAGTGCAGTGACCATTATAGTTCACTGCAGTCTTGAACTCCTCGGCCCAAGCGATCCTCCTGCCTCAGCCTCCCAAGTAGCTGGAAGTATAAATGCACACCACCATGCCCAGTTTTATTGCTTTATGTAGAGACAGAGTCTTGCTATGTTGTCCAGGCTAGTCCTGAAACCCTGGCTTCGAATGATCCTTCCACTTCAGCCTCCCAGAGTGGTAGGCTTACAGGTATTAGCTACAGCATCTGGCCTCAACTATTATTGTTGAATTCTCTATTTCATGCTTTTTTTTTTTTTTTTTGAGACAGAGTCTTGCTCTGTTGCCAAGGCTGGAGTGCAGTGGAGTAATCTCAGCTCACTGCAACCTCTGCCTCCCAAGTTCAAGCGATTCTCCATCCTCAGCCTCCAGAGTAGCTGGGATTACAGGTGCCTGCCACCATGGCTGGTTAATTTTTTGCATTTTTAGTAGAGATGGGCTTTTGCCATGTTGGCCAGGCTGGTTTAGAACTCCTGACCTCAAGTGATCCACCCACTTTGGCCTCCCAAAATTCTATTTCATCCTTCAATTTTGCCAGTTTTTGCTTCATGTATTTTGGTATTCTGTTGTTAGGTGCATATATGTTAGTAATTGTTGTATCTTCTTAATAGATTGACCCTTTTATCATTACATAATGTCTCCCTTTGTCTCTAGTAATGCTTTTTGTTTTGAAGCCAGTTTTATCTATTAGTATAGCCATTCCAGGTTTTTTATGGTTGTTGTTTTTATGTATTTTTTTTTATCCTTATACTTTCAGCTATTTGTGTCTTTGAATCTAATATGTCTCCTGTAGATAGAATACAGCTGAATTTTGTTTTGTATTCACTAGACCAAGTTCTGCTTTTTGCCTTTGGGTTGGATTGTTGAATACATTTGCATTTTAATTTCATTAATTTCTTTTTTTTTTGAGACGGACTCTCACTCTGTCACCCAGGCTGGAATGCAGTGGCATGATCTTGGCTCACTGCAACCTCTGCCTCCTGGGTTCAAGTAATTCTTCCGCCTCAGCCTCCTGAGTAGCTGGGATTACATGTATTCACCATCACGCCTGGCTAATTTTTGTATTTTTAGTAGAGATGGGGTTTCACCATCTTGGTCAGGCTGGTCTTGAACTCCTGACCTTGTGATCTGCCCCCCTCGGCCTCTGAACGATATTTTAAAGTTACTTTTGAAAGTTGTGTTCTCAGTTGCTTCAGGGCCTACAATATACATCTTATCAGAACCTACTTTAAACTTATACTGACTTGATTCTAATTAAATACAGAAATTTTACTCAGATATAATTCTAATCCTTTTCTACCTTTTTTGGGCAATTACTGTTATAAATATTATGTCTATATATATTACAAACTCAATGATAACTGGACATAATTATTACTAATTTAACTTTGTATCTTTTAAAGAAGGTAAGAGAAGAATGGAAAGCAGGCATATCTTTATAGAGTTTGTCACCTTAAGTTTCCTATTGCCCTGTCTGGTTCTCTTTATTTTTTCCTGTGGATTTGAGTTACTCTGGTACCATTTCCTTACTTCAATACAGCTTTGTTTACATCTGCCTTCTATGTGCTGTAATTGCCAAATAGATTATATTATATTATAGTCCTTAAACTACAGTTACATACATATTGTTTTATGTAATTTCTTTTTATGTCAGTCAAGGAAAAAGAGGAGGAGAAATGTGAAATTATACTATCTTTTGTAATTGCAGGCATAATTACCTTTACTGGTCACCTTTTCTTTTTTTAATACGGCTTTGAGTTACCACCTTGTTTCACCTGCTTACAGCTGAATAATTATTTCTTGTAAAGTGTATACACTAACAACAAATTATCTCAGTTTTTGTTTATCTGGGAATGTCTTTATTTTATCCTCATTTTTGAATAATAGTTTTCCTTGATATAAGATTATTAGTTGACAGGCTTTTTTTATTTTCAGCATTTTAATATGTCATCCCATTGCCTTCTGGCCCTCACTGTTGTGGTGAAAAGCTGGCTGTTAATCTTAGGATTTCCTTGTATGTGATGAGTTATTTTTGTCATGCTGTTTGCAAGATTTTCTTTTTGTCTTTCCACATTTTAAAAGTGAAAAGTGAGTGTGTTTATCTTACGTGGAATTCATTGACCTTCTTAGAGGTATATGTTTTCTATCAAATTTGGGACATTTTCAGGCATTGTTTCTTCAAAAATGTTTTCTGTCCCTTTTCTCCTCTAATTTGGTGACTCACACTAATGTATATGTGGGCGTCCTTAATAGTGTCTCACATTTTTCTGAGACTTTGTTCCTTGTTCTTTATTCTTTATTCTGTCTGTTTTTCAAACTGAATCATCTCAGAAGATCTGTCTTCAAGTTCGATGTTTCTTCTACAAGCTCAAATCTACTGTTGAACCCTTCTAGTGAATTTTTGATTTCAGTTATCACAATTTTCAACTCCAAATTTCCACTTGGTTATTTTAAATAATATCTGTACTTTTATTGATATTCTCTATTTTATAAGACATTGTCATCACACCTTCTTTTAATTCTTTAAGTATGGTTTTCTTTAGCTCTTTTAACATATTTGTAATTGCTTCCTTAAAGTCTCTGTCTGCTTAGTTTATCATCTGGGTCCTTTTGAAGTCAGTTTCTATTTCTACTAATTCTTTTCCTATGTATGGGTAACATTTTCCTGGTTCTTAGCATGTCTCGTAATTTTTTTGAAAACTGGACATTTTAAATAATGTAATAACTCTGGATACTGATTCCCTCTCACCCCACCCCAGGAGAGTGTTGTTTTCCTTGTCATTTGCTTATTTGTTAGGCGATTTAGCTGAACTAATGCCATGACATCTCTTTCCCCTGCAGTGTGCAGCCTCTAATGTCTCTGCTCAGATTTTTTTCCCCTTGATTTTATCTTTTAACCTGGATACCTACAGATTGTCCTTGGATTGGCATAAGCAACTTACTGGTCAAAGGTTGTGCTTCAGTTCTCTTAGCTAGTTAGATTTGTACTTTAATACTGGATGTATGTGTGATTTGTAAACTATTGTCACAATTCATGGAGTTTGTTTTTATTTGTTTCTGTCCTACATTTATCCAGTGACAACTAGCTTGAAGATTCCCTCTCTGATCATTCCTAGGAGGACAAAGCTTTGGGCATGCACACAGTATTCCAGAGAGCCAGGGATGACTATGATTATTTTTAAGCCTGACTTCCTAGGAGTCATCCTGGTGGTAAAGTAGCATATTGTGTAGTCAGTACTTGCTCATGGGGTTATATTTAAGTCACTTGTGTTGATGAGTCTGTGTGCAGGTTGGGGAATGTTTTCAAGTCTGTGCATGCCTTGCTCTGAGTGCCCTGAGTGGGTGCAACCTAGCATAGGTACACAACTTTCCTGTGTGATCCCAGAAGAGCTCTTCTTAGTTATCTCTTTGCTGTCTCTTGGTTTTTCTGCCACTTTATTTGTGGCAGAGCTATCAGCTTCCTCTTAACTGTTCTCTGCTAAGATCTTCACTGTTTTCAACAAGGCTTTTCTCTATTCTCTTTTCCAAATAAAATCAGTTCCTCTGGCAGAGCTCTTTGTCCTTACTATCTGCCTTTCCTTCTGGGTAAAAATCCTATACAACTGCAATGAAGCTGAAGATAGAGACATGCTTTATCTAGTGTGGCACCCCCACCCTATAAGTGGACATGTGGGCAGGGTTAGCAGCCTGTGATCTTTTGGACTTGTTCCTTCTGGTATGGACCCTTTATTTTATGAGCTGGGATAGGGATGAGTTGTGGTCCGAGTATTCTTTGTCTGCAATGCCTGAGATAGAGCTTTCACTTATCAATAGTGACTGGAAGGCAGCATAGAGACCCAGTTCTCTCAGCCATGGCTGTCCAAAATTACCTTTCTTCTGCAGAATTACATACATTAAATACAACTCTTTTTAATTACATATATTACATACACTAAAATAATTTGTCTGCAGAATTACAGAGATTCTGCAACATGGTACTGAGGGTTAGGGGTGAGAATTTCTAGTGGCCTGCCCTTTCATGGTGAACCATGACCCCAGACTGAGAGAGAAAGAGCCGCTGTCTTCTTGGCTGCAAACACTTGGAGTAGAACATTTGTAACACAGAGTTAGAGGCAGAGGAAAGAGTAATGTAGCTGGTTGCAGCTCAAATGCCACAAACTGCCACTGTTCTTAACAAAATTTAGTAGACTTTCTTGAATGAATGTTTCTTCATTGTCATATTCCCTTCAGACAATTTCCAGATACTTTGATTTTTTAAAAATAGTTTTCATCAGTTATATCACTGTTTTGCTGGTGAGAAGATCCATGTAACTCCTGAGCCATCATTTTGGAAGTCCCATCTCATCCTCTTTTGCTATTTCTCTCCCTGATCAGCAGTTGGTGGGAGGAGCATGAATAAGCAGGAAGTCAACAATCAAATATCTCCTTTGTGGAAAGTTCTCTTAAGCAGTTAGATTCATAGAAACTATAGATTCTATAGAAACTCATAGATACTATAGATTTCTATATTGTATATTATGGATTATTAGAAATAATAGGAGAATTTACATTCTAGGATCTTCCCATCCTCTGTATCTTCAACCCCTTGAACCATTAATGAGTAGTATTAAGTTTGAATATGTTAAGTACAGTAGGTGTAAGCTGTAATTTTTTTGAGACTAAAATCAGCTGATTAATCATGGAATTAATCTAATTGATTATTTCAGTATTCCTAATAAATCTGATTTTAGGTTTGTCAATAAAAATTTAGGGTAAGATTAAAGATCAAGGGCAGATCTATAACTTCTAAATTTAAAAAAAAATTTATGTAAGTAATAAATGTTTACCATAGAAAAAATAGTTATAGCTCTGCTTCTCAAAGTATTTTGATTGTTTAGGCTTTCATTCTAGCTAATACTCACTCCAGCTTTGGTCTAGATAATAGTCACTCTACATTTGGTTAAATCTTAACTCTTTTCATTTTCTTTCAATCATAACTTACTGGTTAAGAATTTAGACTCAGAGTTGGAGTCTAGTAAGAAACACTCTAGGTATTTCAAACGGGGGAGTTAATAGAAGAAAGTGCTGGAAGTGCTGAAGGAGTAAAAATGAGACTATGAGATAACTGAGAAATTAGCAACTGCAGGAATCTGCTACCACCCTAAGGCTGGAGCAAAAGAAAGGAAGAAATTGCTGTTACCAGTCCCGTCAGGCATTCATCTCTATTACTGCTGAGGCTTGCTATTGCTGCCAGAACCACTAACACATGACCAGGGCCTGCAGCTGCCACCACTGCTACATACTGATTACCAGCAACTGTAGCCCACAGCTAGTGCTGCTCAAAATTGCCAAAGGACACCACAGTCTGTAGCCATCAGAGGTTGTTAGAGGAAGAACAGTGGTTTCTCCCACCTCCCATCAGTGCTTTCCATTGGCACTGAGAGTTTATTGAAAGAAAATGTTGTTTACAGGGTCTAGAATTCAGGATTCTCATAAGCACCTCCTGACATGAAGCAGAATTTTCTGCTGTGATGGAAATGTTCTATAATCTGTGTTGTCTGATACAATAGCCCCTAGTTACATGGGGACTATTGAGCCCTTGAAATGTGTCTGAGATGACTAGGAACTAAATTTTAAATTTGTTTAATTTAAAGAGCCACATGTGGCTAGCGGTTTCCATACTGGACAGCATAGAGTTAGCATCTATGATGCAAAGCAGATAATGGAAGTATGAGATTGGAGCTAGGAGTAGGCAGGCAAATGATTGGCAGAAGATCATAATGCTCAGACAGACATGGCTCTCACCCTGGCTCTGTCACTCACAAGCTGCGTAGCCTTGGGCAAGTTCCTCAATTTTGGGGGGCCATCTAGAAAAGTGACAATAATAATAATACCTCTTAGGATGAAAGAGTTATTGGAACAACTAAACAAGATGATGCAACTATTCTGCAAAGACCTGACTCATGGTAAGTGCCCAATAAATGTTCATTATAATTATCACTTAAAAGAAGTATTTTCAAAACTTTGATCATGGTGAACAGAGTAAGAGTTTGTCTCCTAATGTTCCTTTTAGCTATAATTTTGTGAATGTACTTGCTAAATATTTTCTTTCTCCCTCTTTTCTGTGTTATTATCTTTTTGTCTAGCTGGTAATTTCAATGTCTTCTTATTCTTCTTATAGTAGGAATCATTTTTCCTTGACTTAATTGTCATACATTATGGAAGTTTCATACTATTATGGAAGACTGACTTAATTATCATATGTTATGGAAGCTCATGATTATGTCAGAATAATGTTTGTTGGATCTGACACCATGATATAAGTTTTCCTGCTCTTTGCTCTTTTGTTCCCGGGGTGATTTTTCT
The DNA here is from genome assembly GCF_049350105.2 of Macaca mulatta. Taxonomy (NCBI): domain Eukaryota; kingdom Metazoa; phylum Chordata; class Mammalia; order Primates; family Cercopithecidae; genus Macaca; species Macaca mulatta. The sequence continues at coordinate 113,636,044 of NC_133413.1, forward strand.
GACACCATTCTGACATGCTAAGACTTTAATCAGAACACATAGCACTGTATGTTTATGTTGACTTTTCCTTGTCATATGCTTAAAGATAAAAAAGAGTTATATATATTTACAAGTATTTTATAATAGTTCTAATACATTTCAGAGGCTTAGTTTATTAAGAAATGTCATATTTTGTGCCAAACCTAGACATCTCTCCCACAATCTCTTTTGTTCTTTCAGTGGTTTAAGAGAATAGATGAGCATCCAGAGATCTATCTCTTAGACAAATAATGTTGATACAGCCTATATATTGTCAGCTTCTTAAAGAACAATTTTCTAATTGAAATGACAGGAATTGCACAAGACAGAACCACTCTTGCAACTGTGTTAAAGAAGCACCTTTGTTTAAGTCAGAAACGGTTCTAATGAAACACATCTGGGAGTGAAATTATTTTCTCATAGGGGCAAAAAACAACAAAAAAAATTTCATTGCTCAACTACATCTTGGACATAGTATTTTTCTTAGATAACTTACAGGGAGCCTTTGGAAAAAGAAGAATAAACATAAAACAATGCTGAGTCCTAAATGGAACCAAACCCAACAATAACAAGATGAGCTGCATGCAGCTGCAGTGGGCTGCTATTCATAATATGTGATGGCACATCAGGCTTTTCACCAAAGTCAGGCAATGTTGTGTACTGCACTGAATTTTTCCTGTGGATCCTCTATTAACACTAGTGGGAGCTCTTTACATTAAAAAAGTCACAAGTCCCACAATTGTTCTGCAATCCTCTACTCATATTAAATCTACTCATCATGTCTGGGGGAGTTATCTTTAAGGAAATCATTTGCCAAGACTCAGATTTTTAAAAAATATTGTAAAGCACTAGAATATGGAAGTGAATAATTTGCTCCAATCTTCCTTTCTACCTCCGAACAATATGTAGCCAGCGAAAGGAAATTAGCCCATAGTCATTAGTGCTTTTCAAAACAGACTATCTAGTTGCCTGCCCTTTCAGTTACAGCTGCTGTGATGCCCCGTATTCTGTTTAACACCATTCTGTTTAACTCCTGGCATAATGTCTGGACAAAGAGGGCAATTTCTTTCCAACTTTGACTTTCCAGACAGTCATACTTGATCATCAAAGCCAGGGTGGCCTGGCACATTCCTAGGTAGCCAAGATGCTCACAATTATGGGATTATTTCATCTGGAAGGGCTGTGAATTTCCATTTTCATGCACTTTCTACACTCCAACACTCCTACATAATTCTATTTCTGATAAAGGAAGTAAAGGAACAATCTGGAAGAAGCAATTGCTGGGCTATCAGATACTTGGGGACCACAGAACTGGTCCCCTTCCTTACACATTGAGCTGAAGACTCCAAGAGCTGGAGTGAATTGACCCATTTTCTTCTGATTCTTTCCAGGGCACCGTGCTGCTCATAACAAAAATGCATTGAATAAAATGCACAGCTTCCACTTAGTGGATAGTGGGCAGTGCAGGGACGCACTAGGTGTCAGGCACCAAGCTAAGGGTTATATATACCTTCTTTCTTATAATTCTCATACCAAAGCTTTGAATTCTTCGTCTTGTTTTACAGACTTATACACTGAGGTTTGAGGGTTTAAATAACAGAGTTAGTAAATGACTGAGCCAGGATTCAAATACAGATAAGTCTGACTGCAAAGGCCATTTCCTCAAACCACTATGCTATACTCTAGTGTATATGCAGAACAATACTCATTCTAAAGAAAAAAGTGTTGTTCGTTGGGCACAGTGGCTCAAGCCTTTAATTCCAGTACTCTGGCAGGCTGAGATAGGTGGATCAGCTGAGGTCAGGAGTTTAAGACCAGCCTGGTCAACATGGCAAAACCACGTCTCTACTGAAAATATGAAAATTGGCCAGGCACAGTGGCTCACTGAAATCCCAGCACTTTGGAAGGCCGAAGGGGGTGGATCTCCTGAGGTCAGGAGTTTGAGACCAGCCTGGCCAACATGGCAAAACTCTATCTCTACTAAAAATTTAAAAATTAGCCAGCCGTTGTGGCGGGCACCTGTAGTCCCAGATACTCAGGAGGCTGAGGCAAAAGAATCGATTAAACCTGAGAAGTGGAGGTTGTAGTGAGCCAAGATGGCACCACTGCACTCCAGCCCTAGGCAACAGAGAGAGACTCTGTCTGAAAAACAAAAAAGGAAGCATTGTCAAGACATGAAGAATATTTTGAGACCACAACAGAAGATGGTGAGATCACAGAAAACATATCCAGAATATTATTATCCCTTAATAATAATGATTAATAGCTACCATTAACTGAGTCTCCAGTATAGGCCAGACACTTTATATTTGTTATTTTATTTAACTATCACAATCTCCCTGTGAGGTAGGGATAATCATACTCATTTTTTAGGTGAGGACACTGAGAATTAGAGAAATTAAATAACTTTCCCCAGTCTCACACAGTTGGCAGATAGTAAAATGAGGCTTAAATCCACATCTAAGTGACTTGAAGCCCCACACCTTACTTACCTTAAGATGCGTTCCTGACCCATGGAAACTGCTTAATATATATTGAGCACATGAATAAATAAAGGACCATGAATAAACAGTGGCTGGAATGGAGCATGTATCTGTTATGTAATGCCCATGTTGGCCTTGATTAGAAGCTCTTAAAAACAAACGAGTAACAAATACATGTTTTGTTTTGCTCCAAAAGGTATAACTGGGACAAATCAGTGGAAATTGCAGACTTCCTGTGGCTTCCTGTACAGGAACCTGGCTTCAAAGAGTCCACTGCCTGAATGACCTTCAATTCTGTGATTCAGATTCTGTGAGTCTGTGTCTCTACAAAGGGATAATAAGGGAAAACATTCCCACAGTGAGAGCTGCCTAGTAAAACAGTGACCTACCCATTTTTGAAGATGTTCCAGGTACATGACCACATGCCAGAAATGTTGAACAAGAAATTATTAAATTGTGTAGTGTAGACGATTGTTTGGAAGATGGCTGCAGTTATTCCCTTCCCTTTACACGTTCTCTTTTGTAAGATGACTCTTAAGCTCCTTCCATTGAGAGGTGGTATTTCCCCACCCCTTGAATCTGTGCTGGCTTTTGACTGGCTTTGCCCAAAAGAATGCAGCAAAAGACATTTCATGCCAGTTCTAACTCTAGGCTTCAAAAGGCCTTGCATAGTTTCAATCTCCTTTTTGAAACCCTGAGGCTACCAAGTGAACAAACTGTAGCTAGACTAGCCTGCTGGAGGATGAGAGGCTACATGGAAGAGAATAGAAATGTCCCAGTGAATAGCTAGCCAACCTCTAGAAGCAGAACAACCTAGCTGCCTTGTAGCTCACCACATATTCATGGGCAAGCTCAGTGGAGACCAGAAGAACCAACCAGTTGACCCATAAACTCAAGGGCAATAAGAAATGGTTGCTGCATGATTCTCATAGGCACCTCCTGACATGAAGGGAAGATAAAAGGAAGGCCTGATGTCCCTGTCAGAATAGTTCATGCCACTATCATCTGCCTGTATGTCAGAAGGCCTCCAGGGGCTTTCCTCAATGGACATAGTAACATCCAACATTAATTGGGCATCTTACTACTTGCCAGGCAATAGTCTTAGTGTTTTGCACAAATTAATTCTTAAGCCTCACAACAAGCAGCGAAAAATTGATTATTGTTATGAAACTGATTGCACAGATATAGAAACCATGGCAGAGAACTTAAGGAACTTACCTAAGGTACAGAGTTAGTAAATGCCCAGCCCAGTAATGGAACCCAAAAAGTCTAAAGCCACAGCTCTTGCTATTAGCCACACCACACTGCCTCCTGCTAGCCGTCCTAATGGGAAGTTGTGTGCAGGGACTATACTTGCACTCACAAAACCTAGTAGTTGCATTTCCTTATTATTTTCACCAGGCTTTCTTTACAGAGTCTGGGATGTCACCAAATATCTTGTTCATTTTCCACGTTTCTCCCACCTGAAAGTCATTTTCTTACTGCCTATTTCTGCGTAATCTCACTGTTAAGCTTGAAACCTAGAATCTATGATCAGGAGAAATGTTTTAAAAGACTCATTACCGGCCGGGCGCGGTGGCTCACACCTGTAATCCCAGTACTTTGGGAAGCCGAGGCGGGCGGATCAGAAGGTCAGGAGATTGAGACCATCCTGGCTAACACGGTGAAACCCCGTCTCTACTAAAAACATGAAAAATTAGCCGGGCGTGGTGACGGGCGCCTGTAGTCCCAGCTACTTGGGAGGCTGAGGCAGGAGAATGGCGTGAACCTGGGAAGTGGAGCTTGCAGTGAGCCAAGATCGTGCCATTGCACTCCAGCTTGGGCGACAGAACAAGATTCTGTCTCAAAAAAAAAAAAAAAAAAGACTCATTACCAAAAACATGGGAGCAAGTAGAAGAAACACTCCTTTTCCAAAAGAGAATTAGTTCTCCAGTATGAGAGTTTCCATTCTATTCACAATTGGAAATGTGTGTAAATCAGGTTTAAGAAACATACGAGACAAGCTTATGCAAAAGTCTTAAGCAGGGAATCAAATGCTAAATAAAATGTTAAAAAAGCAGGTTTAATAATCATGCCTGACATCCAAGATGGGTCAGGTTTTTTTTTTTTCTCCTAGATATAGTCTCCCTGAAGCTCAAGATAATTACAAAATGTCTTAAACCCCTGTTTTTCTTATTGAATACAATAGACTGCCAACATTTCAACTACAGTTAAACCAGCCCAACAGGAAAAAAGCCAAGGAATGTGTCTATTCCAACATTTTCTGCAAAGTCTGGTAGTATATAGCTCTCTGTTTTGAGATATCTTAAATGGAAATTCCATTTCCAAAACTGGATGAAACATGACCAAGATATATACACTTTTCTAGAAATTTCTTCTGCCTTATCTAATTTCCCCATTAGAGGAGGCAGTATCATTTATTTCCCTGCCATTGTGGGTTTTTTCTGAGATACCTCTTGGGGCCCTGGTGCAGTTCTCCCCACCCCTAACACACACACACAGAGTACAGCTTAGTAATTGTTAACTTAATTAATGTGGGGCAGTGGGAATCCCCTAGGACCCCCATCCGCACCCCCCGCCCACTGCTAGGGATTTGACCACTGCCTCTAGGCAGAGTAGTGTCAATGCCTGTGTGTCTGCACAGACCTTGCTTTTATTTCACCCACTATGTAACTAATGTTTTAGGAAACTCTGGTAATTTCAACTTCCTCTTGCCCATGCCTTTTTAAGGCCCAGATAGGAGCCCCCAACTCCTTCCACCCTTTAACCACCAGACTCTCAAAAGCAAGATGTCAGTCTTGTTCTGGGAAGTTTTCGTGGAATCCTTCCTGTCCCCTCCTCCCCTCCTCTCTCCTCTTCTCTCCTTTTCAACTGTATTTTTTTTGAGAAGCTTTAGGTTCACAGCAAAACAGCAGAAAATACAGAGATTTCCCATATCGCCCCCGCCCTCAAACATGCACAGCCTCCCCGACTATGAACATCCCCCACCAGATGGTACATTTGTTATAATCCATGCACCTACATTGATACATCATTATCACCCGAAGTCTGTAGTTTGTGTTCACTCTTGATGAACACATTCTGTGGGTTTTGACACATGCACAATGACATGCATCTGCCATTAGGTGGGTTTTGACATGCATCTGCCATTAGGTGGGTTTTGACACATGCACAATGACATGCATCTGCCATTAGGTATCTTACAGAGGTATCTTACAGAGTAGTTAGGTATCTTACAGAGGTATCTTACAGAGTAGTTTCACTGCCCCCAAATCCTTTATGCTCTGCTTATTTATTCTTCTTTCCCTCCTAACCCCTGGCAACCACCAAACTTTTTTTTTTTTTTTTTTTTTTTTGAGACAGAGTTTTGCTCTGTTGCCCAGGCTGGAGCGCAATGGCGCAATCTCGGCTCGCCGCAACCTCTGCCTCCCGGGTTCAAGCTATTCTCCTGCCTCAGCCTCCTGAGTAGCTGGGATCACAGGTATGCACCACCATGGCCGGCTAATTTTGTATTTTTAGTAGAGACGGGGTTTCTCAATGTTTGTCAGGCTGGTCTGGAACTCCCAGCCTCAGTCTCAGGTGATCCACCCGCCTTGGCCTCCCAAAGTGCTGGGATTACAGGCGTGAGCCTCCACACCCGGCCCAATCTTTTTACTGTCTGCGTAGTTTCACCTGTGCATAGTTTTCCATATTTTCAGAATGCTACGTAGTTGCAATCATGCTGTAGTATTTTGACTTTTCCGATTAGCTTATATCTCTTAGGAATATACATTTAAGGTTCCTTCATGTCTTTTCATGGCTTGATAGCCCATCTTTCTAGTGCTGAATAGGATTCCATTTTCTGGATGTACCACAGTTTATCCATCCACCTACTGAAGGACATCTTGGTTACCTCCAAGTTTTGACCATTATAAACATAGCTGCTATAAACATCCATGTACAGGTTTTAGTGTCAACATAAATTTTCTACACCTTTGGGTAAATACCAAGGTGTGTAATTGCTAGATCACATGGTGAGAGTATGTCTAGTTTTATACGAAATGACCAAACTGTCTTCCAGAGTGACTACATGATTTTGCATCCCCACCAGCAAAGATTGAGAGTTCCTGTTGCTGTACATTCTTGTCAGCATTTGGTGTTGTCACTGCTTTGGATTTTGACCATTTTAATAACTCTGTATGGTATATCATTGTTGTTTTTACCTTTGTGTATTTATTTCATTTTTGCCTTTTGCTCTTGTGTGTATACTATACTGTGAAATTTTCCTACTTTCCTCCAAAGTGTTTTTATAAAAGTCATGCATGATTGATGTGAAAGAGAGGCAACAGTCTCCTTTCCACATCAGACTCCCACTTATTCCATGCAGCCATAAGGGACCCAAAGTTAATAGTTTCTTATACTTGCTTGGAAATATATATTTTATCTCCCCTCTCTATCTCTGTCCCTCTCATTATATCCCAGTCTCACCCAACTCAAGCCTAGACCTGTCAATTGTGTGTGTGTGTTTTTAACTAAAGAAAATTTTATGTAGGAAGACAAACTTTCAGTTTGTCTTATAACTGTAGTAAGACCACAGAATGGCTTTTACAATCTCAGATGTCTCTAGTTGTTAAACATCCCATGTAATTCTCTTATTGTCATTTATGTTATGATGAATTTGTTAATCAAATTAAAGACAACATTTATTCTATCCAGAGTTCTTACTAAGATAGAAATGTTTTATTAAGATTCTTGTTTAAATCATCTCTTTCTTTTGAATAATATCTTTAAGATTATAATCCATTCAATTTGAGCAAAAGTATAATCATTTTAGTTAGGGCCATGCTTTAAAATTAAAAATAAAAGTGGTCATCCAAAATTACATTTAAAAAGAGTCAAGACTAACCCATGTTTTTATTGTGAATTAAGTTTTTCATTGGTGGAGTTACTTGGAAGCTGAATCCGCCTTGAGGATAACTCAATTCTACTTTCAGACATGGCAGTGTGGGGGAAAATCCAACCCAGGGAAAGAGGATAATGAAGAGAACCGTTTGATGAAAAGAAATTCCTCATCATTAATGGAGAAGGTGGAGGGCCAGGCCAGGCAACAAGAGAGAAGAGTTTCCTCTTCTCACAAATTCTTCCTTTGGCAGCAAGGATCTCCAGATTGGAGGAAGGAGTGGAGGGACAAAAGCTGGCAGGGTTTACCTGGTTTGAAGATCTCTGCAATAAAGATCTTGCATGTACATGGGCTGCTCAGGGTTCCATCTCCCCGCAAATAAATAAACAAATAAATAGTTTTAAGTTTTGTCAAATTTATGCATACAAAAGTTAACTAGTAATACAAGGTTTATTATTCAAAAAAAATATATGCCAGCAACTTCCTCTTCCACCATTCTCCCTTTCAAAGGAGAAATCAATGAAACTCTTCTAGATGTTATTAACTGCCTCAAAACCCATCTGAATTACCCAACTTCCCTGGTCTCCACTATATTATTTTCCCCCATTCAAGAAGAGTGAATTTTAATTGTGAGGTTCTTAAAGCTTATACAATTTTGAGACTTTTTAAAGAAAAAGAATGTAAGATTCCATAATATCAAATTAGATAGAGCCTTGGAAAGGTCCCTGATGCTTAAGCTTCATTATTAATAGTACATCTGCCTTCAGGTGAAAACATACAAGATCCTTTGTATTAAATTATCCCATTGCTGCCTCTAAACCATCTCCCCGTCCACATACCATGTTGGAAACACCAAATCTCTCAATAATTTTATATTCAAGTAGCTCCCCAAAGCCCACCTCCTCTATAAAATCTGTTCTATTGAACTGAAATATAGTCATATTTCTTTAATTCCACTTTCTCTAAAAATTTAACTCCATGTTTTCCTTCACTTATCAACCTATGATACATACTTATCCCATTGTGCTTATTTTTTGTATTTCTTTTTCCCTAGCTTTATTAAGGTAGAATTGGCAAATAAAAATTGTGTATTTTCAAGACATACAATGTGATAATTTGATATACATAAACATTGTGAAATGATGACCACAATCAAGTTAATTAACACATTCATCACCTTACATAGTTACCATTTTGTGGTATGTGTATGTGTGTGTGTGTGTGGTGAGACACTTAAGATCTACTTTCTTAGCAAAGTAGATCTTAGCATCTCGGCTAACTGCAACCTCTGCCTCCCAGGTTCAAGCGATTCTCCTGCCTCAGCCTCCCGAGTAGCTGGGACTACAGGTGCCTGCCACAATGCCTGGCTAATTTTTTGTATTTTTAGTAGAGACAGGGTTTCACCATGTTAGCCAGGATGGCCTCAATCTCCTGACCTCGTGATCCACCCGCCTCGGCCTCCCAAAGTGCTGGGATTACAGGTGTGAGTCACCGCACCTGACCCAGAACTTATTCATCATAAGATGAATTTTTTTCTCCTTTAACGAACATCTTCCCATTTCCCCTATCTCCCACCCCCTAGCCACCACCTTTCTACTTGCTGCTTCTGTGATTTTGACTTTTTTAGATTCCACATATAAGTGAGTTCTTACAGTATTTGTCTTTCTGTGTCTGGCTTATTTCATTATGTCCTCCAGGTTCATCTGTGTTGTTGCAAATGGCAGGATTTCCTTCTTTTATGGCTGAATTATATTTCATTGTATACTTACATCATATTTTTCTTCATCCATTCATCCACCAACAAATGCTTAAGTAGTTTCTATATCTTGGCTATTGTGAATAATGCTACAATGAACATGGACATGCATATATCTTTTCAACATACTGACTTCAGTTCTTTTGGATATATAACCATAAGCATGATTGCTGGATTATACGGTAGTTCTATTTTTAATTTTTTGAGGAACCTCCATACTGTTTTCCATCTGGCATACAGGCATACCTAGGAGATATTTCAGGTTTGGTTCCAGATCACCACTATAAATTTTGCAACAAAGTCAGTCACATAATTATTTGGTTTCCCAGTGCATATTTAGTTTCCCAGTTCACACTATACTGTAGCCTATTAAGTGTGTGACAGCATTATGTCTAAAAAACAATGTAAAATATCTTATTGCTAAAAAATGCTAACAATCATCTGAGCCTTTAGTGAGTCATAATCTTTTCGCTGGTGGAGGGTCTTGCCTTGGTGTTGATGGCTGCTGACTGATCAGGGTGATGGTTGGTGAAGGTTGCAGCAGCTGTAGCAATTTCTTAAAATAAGACAACAATGAACTGTACCTTATTGATTGACTCTTCCTTGCACAAAAGATTTCTCTGAAGTAGATGATGCTGTTTGATATCATTTTACCCACAGAACTTCCTTCAAAATTGGAGTCAATCCTCTTCAACTGTGCTGCTGCTTTATCAACTAAGTTACATAATATTCTAAATCCTTTGCTATCATTTCAACAATATTCACATCTTCACCAGGAGTAGATTCCACTTCAAGAAACCACTTTCTTTGCTCATCTATAAAAAGCAACTCTTTATTCATTAAAGTTTGATCATGGGATGGCAGCAATTCAGTCACATCTTCAGGTTCCACTTTTAATTCTAGTTCTCTTGCAATTTCTACCACATCTGCAGTTTCTTCCACTTGAATTTTGAACACCTCAAAGGTCATCCATGAGGGTTGCAATAAACTTTTTCCAAACTCTCATTCATGGTTTTTTTTTTTGTTTTGTTTTGTTTTTTTTTTGACAGGGTTTTGCTCTGTTGCCCAAGCTGGAGTGCAGTGGCACAATCTCGGTTCACTGCAGCCTCAACTTCCCAGGCCCAAGCCATCCTCCTGCCTCAGCCACCCAAGTAGCTGGGACTACAAGCATGCGCCACCATGCTTGGCTAATTTTTTGTACTTTTTGCAGAGATGGGGTTTTGCCATGTTGCCCAGGCTGGTCTCGAACTCCTGGGCCCAAGCAATCTGACCATCTCAGCCTCCCAAAGTGCAGGATTACAGACATGAGCCACTGTGCCCAGCCTCTATGTTGATATTTTGACCTCCCATGAATTATGAATGTTCTTCATAGCATCCAGAATGGTGAATCCTTTCCAGAAGGTTTCAATTTACTTTGCCCAGCTCTATCAGATGAATCACTCTCTCTGGCAGCTATAGCCTTATGAAATTTGTTTCTTAAATAATAAGATTTGAAAGTCAGAATTACTCCTTGATCCATGGGCTGCAGAATAGATGTTGTGCTAGCAGGCATGAAAACATTAATCTCCTTGTATATTTCCATCAGAGCTCTTGGGTGACCAGATGTATTCTCAATGAGCAGTAATATTTTAAAAGAAATCTTTTTTTTTTGAACAATAGGTCTCAAGAGTTGGCTTAAAATACTCAGTAAGCCATGCTGTAAACAGAAGTGCTGTCATCCAAACCTTGTTGTTTCATTTATTGAGCACAGGCAGAGTGGATTTAGCTTTTTTTTTTTTTTTTTTTTTTTTTTTTTTTTTTTTGAGACAGCGTCTTGTTGTTGTCCAGGTTGGAGTGCAGTTGCACAATCTCAGCTCACGACAACCTCCACCTCCAGGTTCAAGTGATTCTCCTGCCTCAGCCTCCCGAGAAGCTGGGACTACAGGCGTGCACCACCATGCTGGGCTAGTTTTTGTATTTTTAGTAGAGATGGGGTTTCATTATATTGGTCAGGCTGGTCTCGAACTCCTGACCTTGTAATCTGACTGCCTCAGACTCCCAGAGTGCTGGGATTACAGGCGTGAGCCACCGTGCCCAGCCTATTTAGCATAATTCTTAAGGGCCTTGGGGTTTTTGGAATGGTAAATAAGAATTGGCTTCATCTTAAAGCCACCAGCTGCATTAGCCTTTAACAAGAGAGTCATTCTATCCTTAAAAGCTTTGAAGCAGGTATTGACATCTTCTCCCTAGCTATGAAAGTCTTAGATGGCATCTTCTTCCAGCATAAGGCTATTTAGTCTACATTGAAAATCTGTTATTTAGCGTAGCCACCTTCATCAATGATCTTAGATATTCTGGATAATTTACTGCAGTTTCTCCATTAGAACTTGCTGCTTCACCTTTCACTTTTATGTTATGGAGACGGCTTCTTTCCTTAAACCTCATGAACCAACCTCTTCTAGATCTGCAGCTTCCTCACCTCTTTCTGCCTTCATAGAATTGAAGTGAGTTAGAACCTTGTTCTGGACTAGGCTTTTGCTTAAGGGAAGGTTATGACTGGTTTGATCTTCTATCCAGACCATTCAAACTTTGTCCATATGAGCAATAGGGCTGTTTTGCTTTACTATCATTTGTGTGTTCACTAGAGTAGCACTTTTAATTTCCTTCAATAACTTTTCCTTTGCATCACGACTTTGCTAACTGTTTGGCACAGGAGGCCTACCTCTCAGCCTGTCTCAGCTTTCAATATGCCTTCTTCACTAAGCTTAATCATTTCCAGCTTTTGACTCAAAGTGAGAGATATGTGACTCTTCCTGTCACTTGAACATTTAGAGGCCACTGTAGGATTATTAATTGGCCTAATTTCAATATTGTTGTGCCTCTGGGAGCAGGGAGGCCCAAGGAGAGGGAGAGAGATGGGGAAAACAGTCGGTTGGTGGAGCAGTCAGAACATACTCAACATTTTTCAAATAAGTTCGCCATCTTCTACGGGCATGGTTCACAGTGCTCCCAAACAATTAAATAGTAATATCAAAGATCACTGATCACAGATCACCATAACAGATATGATAAAAATAAAAAAGTTTGAAATATTGTAAGAATTAAAAAATGTGACACAGAGACGTGAACTGAGCACAGATCACTGGGAAAATGGCACCAATGACTTGCTCCAAGCAGGGTTTCCAGAAATCTTCTGTTTGTAAAAAGCACAGTATCTACGAAGCACAATAAAGCAAAGTGCAATCAAATGAGGTGTTCCTCCACTAATTTACATTCCCACCAGTAGTGTGCCAAGTTTCCCTCTTGTCCATACTCTTGCCAATATTTATCTCATCATGTTGATAATAGCCATCCTAAGAGGTATAAGATGTATCTCATTGTGGTTTTGATTTGCATTTCCCTGATGATTAGTGATGTTGAGCATCTTCTCATACACTTATTAGCTATTTGAATGTTTTACTTGGTAAAACATCTATTCAGGTCTTTTGCCTATTTTTTAGTTATTTGTTCTTTGGTTGGTTTGATTTTGTTTTTTGTTTGTTTGTTTGTTTTGTATTTTTTGCTATTAAGTTGTATGGATTCCTTATATATTTTAGATATTAACTCCTTATCAGATATGTAGTTTGCAAATACTTTTTCCCAATCCATAGGATTGCCTTTCCATTCTATTGATTATTTTCTTTGCTGTGCATAAGCTTTTTAGTTTGATGTAGTTCTACTTAGGAAATTTTGCTTTTGTTGCCTGTGCTTTTGATGTCATATCAAAAAAAATTATTGCCAAGACCAATGTCAAGGAGCTGTCCCCTTATGTTTTCTTCTAGGAGTTTTACAGTGTTGGCTCTTATATTTCTTATAAGTCTTTAATCCATTTCAAGTTAATTTTTTTTTACATTGTATAAGAAAAGAGCCCACTTTCATTTTTTGGCATGTGGATATCTAGTTTTTTCAACATCATTTATTGAAGAAACTGTCTTTTCCCTATTGTACATTCTTGGTGCCCTTGTCAAAGATTAGCTGATTGTATATCTATATAGGCTTATTTCTGGGCTCTCTCTACTGTTCCATTGGTCTGTTTTTATACCAGCATCATACTGGTTTGATTACTGTAGCTTTGTAATACAGTTTGAAATCAGACAGTGTGATGCCTCTAGTTTTGTTCCTCTTTCTCAAGATTGCTTTCACTATCCAGGGTCTTTTGTGGTTCTGTATGACTTCTAGGATTATTTTTTCTATTTCTTTGAAAAATGCCATTGAAATTTTGATATAAATTGCATCAAATCTACAGATTGCTTTGGGTACTATGGACATTTTAACAATATTAATTATTCTAATCCATTTGTTTTTAATGTAATTTTAAAAATCAGAGTTATTAGCAGCCCATGATCCATAATTGGTATAAAGTTGGTTCTGTACATCAAAGAACATTAATTTAGTTATTGTCTAAATTACTAAATTGGGGCAAGAAGCCCTTTTCTAGATGCTACAAGCTTTATAAAGGGAAAATACTATTTCTAATATTCGACTTAACCTGGCTGCTTGGTTTAAAAAAAAAGGATAACATATTAAATATTTAAAATGACCAGATGGTAGGTTTGAATCCACTAAAAACAAACTCAGCAGGGCAAACTCACAGGCACAAAATGTAACTCAAAGCATTAGTAGAGCTGAGGCTGTTTTTCTTTAGCATTATGAATCTCTTTATTTGCAATGACTATACCAGAGCTCTAAAGAGGCAGTCTTATACATCAAACTGTCATTAAAATATGTGGCTCTTTCCTGCAGTGTCATGTTACTACTGCACTGAAAATTTTATTTTTCCAGTAATACCGGAGGTAGTAATTAGGTCTATTATTTCTGGCCAACCATAATAGATACAACCATAACGGACACAACCCAAAGGTTAATTGCTATGCTACAAACACTGCAGCAATTAGCTTTTAGAGTAGGGAGTGACAGGGAATGTATTTCAAGTGAAAGTTAGTTTTTAAATAGAAACTATCCTCTACGTCGTGTGCATAGACTTCCTTAATAAATTAAGTCAGTGCATGATCAAATTCACAATGCTACTTGGAGGGAGTGAAGCCATGGTAGAGCTTTTAAGGGTTAGGGAAAGAAGTATTTGGGAGAGAACTTCATGAGGGAAGGGGTTCATACCACTGGAAGTTCTAACTGCTTCCTCCCAAGTCCCTTTATGCTTCTGTACTCTTCAATGCCTCTGCTCAACCCAGCCTCCTCCAGCTGGGGTCCCTCTACTGCTATTTGTTCCTCAAACTACTAATGTCTCAGCATCAGGTCAGTGGCCACAAGCAGGCCTATCCCCTAGTATGTGTATAGGGACCAGGCAGGAGTACAAAGGAGGATACCATGCTATATGTCTACATAGCTAAAACTCATATATCAAACTAACAAACTGCTACTTGAAATATGTTCTATCCTCCTACTTTGAAAAAACATACCTTTATAAAGACAGAAATGTTTTTAATGTGTAAAGCTATGTTTTAATGAGTAGGCAAGATATCAAAAATAGATCAATTCAATTATTATTGCACGTGTTTGCATAGTCTGGTGATAGGCTGGAGATGTTCGGGTAAGTAATTAAATAAAAATTTACACAGTTTACAAATTACATATTTACCCCTGTGATATTTACTTTCTTCTCTTCATTTTAGCAAAATCCCTTAATTATATTGTCATAATCAAAATTTTCATAGTCAGTATTCTATGAATACTAATGCCAAATTACATAATTTTCCTGAATTATTGCAGCTTTTGGGATTTTCAACTTGATTTTAACTTGGAGATACTTTGCTCTGCTAAGGCAGTAGCAACTGGAATTATCAATAAAATTCTTAAAGTTATACCTATTTTTTAAAATGAGATATTAAGGTTTGTAGTGTGGCATGTAAGGAGCTTAGCTGTTAATCTGTCCTAACAAAAAGTAGAAAGTTGAACAAACTGAAAATCAACAACTCTTCCTAGATCTAGCAGAGAAGTGGGGACACAGAGCAAGCCGCTGCCTCCAAAGCTGGAGAGACAAACAGGCAGATACAGAGAATCATAATTTATTAGAGCAGCAACCCACCAGCAGAAACCTCCAGGGGCACGAGTACAGGGTAAGAAGACCAGAACTGTAACTGATGAATTGCTAGAGGTTCAGTGTGGTCAAGACTAAGAGTTTAAAACTTCAGGGGGTTAGCCAGGCACGGTGGCTCACACCTGTAATCCCAGCACTCTGGGAGGCCTAGGCAGGCAGATTGCAAGGTTAGGAGACTGAGACTATCCTGACCAGTATGGGGAAACTCTGTCTCTACTAAAAATACAAAAATTAGCTGGGCATGGTGGTGTGCACCTATAATCCCCACTACTTGGGAGGCTGAGGAAGCAGAATCGTTTGAACCTGGGAGGCGGAGGTTGCAGTGAGTCAAGATTGCACTACTGCACTCCAGCCTGGCAACAGAGCGAGACTCACACACACACATACACACACACACACACACACACATACACAAAAGGGGTAGGGGGCTAGTCTTTGGAGGGCACACCCACACTTTCATAAGTTTTACCTCCAGGAGTTCTTCCAGGTTCTGTCAGTGAAAATCAAAGAAAAATCACCTCCTACATCCAATAGGGAAAGGTTTAAAGTAACCATTTTGAAATATGTCAAAATATTCTGCTCTTTTCAACAAGGCCTGTCCTCAAGAGAAACTACTTTACCAGAGCCTAACCTATTAGTTTTAGCAGAGTCTAATCAAGCTGGTATATGGCAAATATCCAGCCCCCTCTAGACATCCTGTCCCACCCAAGAAGGGGGATAAAAACTAAGAAGCACTTGTGAAGTTCCCAGCCTAGGGACACAGGCTCACTAAGACTGAGACCTAATCACAGGTCTATGGAATGCTTCCCCTCCTCCCACATCTTAACACCACATCACTAAAGCCCATTTATTCCAGTGCCTTTCACCCAGTACATCATGTCCAGCTTTCAACTAAAAATTACACGGCACACTATAGAGCAAAAAACACAGTTTGAAGAGACAAAGCAATCATCAGAACTAGACTCACATATGGCAGAGATATTGGAATTATCAGACCAGGAACTTCAAATAACTGATTAATATATTAAGGGCTGTAAAGGTAAATGTAGACAACTTGAAAGAACAGATGGTTAATGTAAGCAGAAATGAAATTTTTAAGGAAGAATAAATAAGAATTGCTAGAGATATAAAGTTCTATAACAGAAATGAAGAATGCCTTTGATGGATTCATTAATAGGTTGGACATGGTTGAGAAAAGAATCTCTGAGCTTGAGGATACGTCAATGGAAACTTCCAAAATTGAAAAATAAAGAGAAAAAAAGACTTAAAGAAACAATATCCAAGAACTGTGAAACAACTACAAAAATATAACATATGTGTAACAGGAATACCAGAAGGAGAAGAAATAGAGACAGGAACAGAAGAAATATTTGAAGCAACAGTGACTGAAAATTTCCCCAAATTAATGTCAGTCACCAACAATGTTAGACCACCTCTCTAAAATCTCTTCCAGAAGATAGAAACAGAGGGAATACTTCCTAGCAGCATTGCCCTAATACCAGAACCAGACAAAAACATTACTAGCAAAGAAAACTATAAACCAATACATCTCTAGAACAAAGATGTAAAAATCCTCAACAAAATATTAGCTAGTAGAATCCAGCAATGCATAAAAAGAATTGTACAGCATAACCAAGATTTATCCCAGGTATGAAAGGCTTGGTCCAATATTTGAAAATTCATTCATGTAATCTACCATATGAATAGACTCAAGAAGAAAAATCACATGATCACATCAATAGATGCAGAAAATGCATTTGACAAAATCCAACATATTTTCACGATAAAAACTTTCAGCAAACTAGGGACAGAGTGGGGAACTTCCTCATTTGCTAAAGAACATCTACAAAAACCCTAAGGTAACATCATACTTAATGATGTGGAACTTACCTATAGAGGAATAAAAATAAAGAATGACATCCAACTTCTCAGAAACCATGTAGACAAGAAGAGAGGTGGAGTAAAACTGTTGAGAGAAAAAAACTACTAACCTATAATTCTGTACCTTGCAAAATTAGCCTTCAAAAGTAAAAGTCTGTTTCTTCTACTTTTGGTCACCACTGTCCCCTAGCATCAGCCCAGAGGAACAATGCAAAGAGAAAGAGAAGGAAAATGAGGAAAACTGTCAGATAGTTATTTACAGATGAAGAAACTAAAGAGGATCTGAATAATTTGCTCAAGTTCATACAGCAAGTAAGTGCTGGAGCTAGGTTTTGAACCCAGGGGTTTTGAACTCCAAAGTTTGTGTTCTTAATCTCGTACCATTGGGATGAAATTTGTACAGTGAAAGACAAGCAACGATATAGATGATTGCCTAAGTATTCCAAATCCATCCTGACAAAAAAATTAATAATTCCAGTTAATCATTGCTCACTATATAATTAAATACAATTAAAAATAAAACAGGCTTTATTTCTGTATAAATCAACTTACTACAATTTTTCCTTCCAAATCATGGAACAAGTATTCACTTGAATTACAAAAGTATCGTTTTCAAATGATACTTTAAAAGTGTCGTTTGTAAATGATACTTTAAAAAGTATCGTTTTAAAATACTTTTAAAAGTATTGTTTTTAAATGATACTTTTAGTGATACCTCACTGCCTGGTAATTACTACTTTTAGCGATACTTCACTGCCTAGTAGTCACTAGAGCCTGATCACAAAAAGATTCATTAAGTTCGTAGAAATTGGAGAGAAAGAGTCTTCCGATGTAGAAACTTAGAAATTTAGGGGGAAATACTCTTCCTACATAGAAATTTACTCTGCAAGACATCAACTATCCAGCTCTTAATGATATTAATATTGCTTCATCACTACCTGTCTCCCAACATCAGTCTTAAGCTTTTGATAAAACTGGGGAGGAATTCCCCTTTCCAAGTTCAAGCCTTTCACCCACAGATTTCAAAACTCTTACTCTGGTTGTTCAGTGTTGTCCTTCTAGGTATGGCAATATGACATTCCTTTTCTGCAACAGGATGATTTATCTGACAAGAATAGCCTCCATTTACAAGTTACTTTGCATTTTTCAAAGTACTTCTACAAGTTCATTTGCTTCTCATACAATTCTGTTTCATAGGAGGATCTTACAGGATAGGTGTAAACACTTGTAACGAACTTGGCACTATTTGACTTACAGCCAGGGCTCAATTAACGTTAACCATCACTACAACTATTGTCATTCCCATATTGTGAGGAAACTATGTCCCTGAAAGATTAAGGTAATTTATCTAACATCTATGACAGTGTTGGTACCCCAAACTAGGTTGATTTCTACGGCAGTTCAACTTCCTATTAGGGTTTGTATCAATAAAACTGTAGGACCCGCCAGGGCTGGAATCCCACTGCTACCTGAGCATACAGTTGGTGACCAGACTCCCCGAACTAATAAAAGGATTTGTTGTTGTTGTTGTTATAGCAGTTGTCCAGGAAGTATCTCCTTTCGAACTCAGGTCACTGGGCAACTGACTTTACAGAGCAAATTGGCCCCGTTTAAGGATTCTTGGCTCCTGAAATCCGCAAGGAAGTGGGTTCTTTTAGCGGGAGCGCCAAGAGCTTCAAAAAAATCCTTCTAAAGTGAACCCCTCTGGACCCGGATAGTGAGACAGGGCTCAGCCTTGTGCCTCGGGGGCAGTAACAGACGGCAAGGTGGAGGGGGCTTCCCGGGCCCACAGCCGGACCTCGGCACCCCGAGCGCGTTCACCGGGGCCGGGTCCTGGCGGGCCGCGGAGTCAGGCCGGGCGGCGCAGCTCAGGCGGTGCCCGGGCGCAGGGCCAGTCCCACCGCCGCCGCCGCCGCCGCGAGCCCGGACCTGCCCGCCCGACCTGGCGGCGCAGTCTCGCGGGATCGCTCAGCTCTCGCTCCCCGTGCGGCTTTCGAGGCAGCTTCAGTCCCGGACGCTCCCCGGAGCCGTCTCAGGTCGCTGGGGGGACGGTGGGGTAGACGGGGACGAGAAGGGAGAGCGGCCTTCGACCGCTGCCCGAGGTGGGGCTCCCATGGCCGGGACTGGGCAGGGGCCGGGCGGGTGCCGGGGGAAGCGGGGCGGGCCTCGAGGGGCGCGAGGGGCCGCGGCTGGGTGAGGCGCGCCGGGAGCCGCAGGTGCTGGGGAGGCGGTGGCGGGACGGCCCGCACCCGAGTTTCCTCGGAAACGGGAGCCGGCTCTGAAAGGCTGGCTGTGCCGGGGCCCGGCGGCACCGCGCAGGCCAGGAACGCGCTGTCTGGCTCTAGGCCTGGGGCAGGTGCCCGGGTGTGGGGCGCTGGCAGACCGGCCATCAGTGTGTGTTGGGGCGCGGGTAATTCGTAATCCGGGGCCCACAGCCTTCCTCCCCCAGGGGACTGCCTTCGCCCTTCCCGCGGGACGGATTTGCGCACTTTCCTTTCGACGGCAGCGCTACACCCTCCTAGCCAGTGAAAACTGCAATGTTGCTCCTCCGCTGGAGGAATCCTAAAAGTCTCTCTCTAGTTGGCCTTTTGAAAAACGAGAAAACTAAGACTGCTACAAAAATTGACTCTTTAGAGTCTTTTACAAGTTTAAGAACTCTTTGGGTCTTAAGGAATTTCCCAGGACCTTAGTTTTCTTGTACTTAATAAGCTTTCCAACAGGGGCCCTTAGATTGTATGCTTATATTAATCTTTTATGATTTACTCCGAATCACCAGCGTTCCTTTTTTCCTCCATCTCACTCTTGCCATTCCCCCTTTTAACCCTGTGTTCCATACAGCAGCAACCTCCTAGCATCGGTTTCCTAGAGGTGCAGCTTCCTTAGCAAATGATGCATTCCATGCTAAGGCAGGTGGAAGAGTATCTCGCTAGGACAGAATTTTCCGTTGTTTTTCCAGTGTTTGTTACCTGGGATGAAAATCTTAACTCTGCACTTTGACTCCACATTTGAGTTTATGACAAATGTTGCTGATACACCCTCTTGTTTGTTTTTACAGTAATTGACCCATTTTCAGGTTTTCCTGAAAATGAATAAAATCGTGAAATGAGGAATTTGAATATTTTATCTTTGGATGGGGATCTTCTGAGGATGCAAAGAGTGATTCATCCAAGCCATGTGGTAGAATCAGGAATTTGAAGAAAATGGAAATGTTTACATTTTTGTTGACGTGTATTTTTCTACCCCTCATAAGAGGGCACAGTCTCTTCACCTGTGAACCAATTACTGTTCCCAGATGTATGAAAATGGCCTACAACATGACATTTTTCCCTAATCTGATGGGTCATTATGACCAGAGTATTGCCGCCGTGGAAATGGAGGTGAGTAGTGCTTCATACCTTTATTGAAAAGTAGTTTATGCTCTGTTCTAGAAACTAGTAATGTGACTTATTTTTAAACACAGCCGATTTCTTCAAGTTGTGTACAAGTCGTGTTTTGAAAAGTCCTTTTGAAAATTAAATCCCTCTACTGACTTATGTTTTATGTACATTTGCGGCCCGGTTTACTAGACTCGTTTAAATAGGGTTCATTTTATATAATGAAGTATGGTGACAAATGATTTCTAAATACCTTGTACCTGGAAAATATTTTGCTTTCCTGAATCAAGTATGATAGTTCCTCTAAATGGGAATTCTGAATATTTTTCTAATTCAGTGAACATGTAATATTTATTGCCTGGACTAAAAGTGAAGAAATCTACATGTTTTTATAAGTAGTTGTAATATTCACTTGATACAGTTTTTCTGAAATAAATTATCAGAATATTTTGTTGCTGTAGACTGTATTTTAAGGTTATCACAAAGTCTCTGAAAAGTGACTTTGTTTTCTAAGCATAACACATATATGTTCTTTATAAGATACTTGTTAAAAGAAACCACTTGGGAGGAGTACAGTGACACTAAAGATTGCCTTAGGTGCCTTAGTTACCTGTCTCTGGTTTAGAGATATGCAAATTACTAGGGAGTGTGGGAAGAAAGCTACCTGTACAGACAGGAACCTGCCTTCCCATGCAGATTTGTTAGGTTGTTAAGTCTCCTGAAGGGAACTGGACACATGTATTGTTTTTGTAGTTTTTCTCCAGAAAAACTGAGAATAGTAAAGGCTTTTTCCCCTCAGATTGTTGCTAAGAGAAGAAATCCCTACAAATTTAATATATATACTCTTTTTGAAATTGATTAGATTTGATTTTGCAGCTTTGAAAGTTTTCTATTGTTGTTCAATTGAATAGTCGTCTGACTGCCTCATTGTGGACTCATGTCTGGAATAGGAAAGCTTATAAATACTAAGTAGATGTTATTTAAAAGGATAATACAGATTGTATTATTGTTATCTTTCAGTGTTTTTTTTCCAAACCGATGCAAGATGTCCTTTTGAACACTGAACAAATGAGGCACTGAGACTTTCATTAATCAGAACCATTTTGATGGTTCAGTCTGATTCAATATAAAGTGTATAAAGTATATAGTGAGAACACTGTGAAGCAATAATTACTTCATTCATTCACTTTTTCTCTGATGATGTTTTGTAGTGTTCATGTTTTGATAGTGTTCCTAAATTTTTTTAATCTGATTTCCTTTGTATGTGGTAACTACATACATTTTAAGGTTTTTGTTTTTTCTTTTAGAGATGTGGTCTCACTATGTTGCCCAGGCTGGTCTTGTACTCCTAGGCTCAAGTGATCCGTCCTGCCTCAGCATCCCAAAGTGCTAAGATTACAGGCATGAGCCACTGCACCTGGCCGACCATTTTAAGTTTGAATGCTAGAAGTGACCTTATAAATTCATATCATCTAGACTCAAGAGAGATACATCCCTGCTATTAAATGCCTATAATTATAAGATAGTAGCAACTAGCTTTGTTCTACACATGTAGAACCAATTGTTTTTTACTTTCAAAAAAAAAAAAAGTTACTTTTTAATTTACATAGCTTCTTTCCCAAGTGGTTTTGTGCCTGGATATTACTAAGAAGGCTTTTGGTTCTTACCTCTTTTATGTGATTGCTAACACTACCAATCTCTTCATTATATAATTTTCCACATGTAAGTAACTTTTCTCATAGCCTTTGCTAATGAAGGTTTTTTTTTTTTTTTTTTTTTTTGCTATAAATCTTACTTCAGTAAGTTTAAGGATACACAAGAAGAAAGCCCTCAAGCAGTCACAATACCAGCATTAACCTAAGTCTACAGAAGAAAGGAAAGAGAAGTGAAAAGGCAATAATATTGTCAACTTAGGTCAGGCTTTTAATCTCTATACGTAATATTTTAGTCTATACTGTTGTGTTTTTCCTACCACCCCATTCCTATTTTTCCTTATACAATAGTATTCTCTTTTAGTTACTGTATTTGAATGTCCAAAATCCTATAATTTGAGAGTTGTAAGTGACCCTAAAGATCACTTCTTAGCCTTTTTTATAAGCTTCTTAGCCTTTTTTGTGCCATTAACCCCTTCTCAGAATAAGTTTTAATATTTAAATAAATAAAATGGGTAGGATTACAAAGAAAACAAATTAGATTGAAATATACTTATAGCTCAGGTAAAGAACCCCTGAACCCTTCATTATACAGATGAAAAAACTGAAACCCAGAAAAGTTATGATTTGTCCAAGGTTCAGGCACTCCAATCTGATAGTCTTCTCTGTCTACATGGACCATAATGTCATCTTTAACTGTTTTTTTTTTTTAAGGCTCTTGTCCTTATTGGATAAACAAGATAATATTTCTTATGCTTTAGAATGCAATGTGTAAATTTCACACTTTGCTACTTCTTTGCAAACTTCATTTAGATAAAAATTAAACTGGGTGATTGTTTTACCTCTGTTTAGCTCTGTCTGTCTTTTTCCTTCTTACAAGTGCCTTGAATACAAAGTCTTATTAGAGCAAAAATAAAATCTCTGTGTCACACACCTGTAGTCCCATCTACTCTGGAGGCTGAGGTGGGAGGATCACTTAAGCCCAAGAGTTGGAGGCTGCAGTGAGCTATGATCATTCCATTGCACTCCAGTCTGGGCAACAGAGTGAGACTTTAACTCACCAAAACAAAATGAAAACAATAACAACAAAAACAAAGCAAAAGTTAACTCCCTAATCTTCAGTCTCTCTAGTGGTGCCACAGTGATTTTACTATAATTCAAATTTGTGCAGTCCACTTTAGGGTTAAAATCCTTCATCATTTTCCCTAAAGCTGGGGAAATAAAGACCTGATTCTTGAGCACCCCAGGCCCTTCATGTGAGACTCTGGCTTCTTGTCTAGTCTCCCATCTTGTACCATCCCACATTGCACACACTGCTTTAGCCAACTGACCTGTTTGGAGAATTCAAATCCATATTACTCTCCATCACCTCTGTATCTTTACACACACTGTATCCTCTGGTGAGCTGTCTGTCTACCTGGCTTTCTTCACCTGCTCAGTTCCTTCAGGTCTCAGTTAAAGCAATAACTGTTTTTAGTGAACCCTTCTTTCACCTTTCTCTTGAGCATATTTAATCAGCCCACTCTACACCCTTACAGTACTTATAATGTACATTTGTTCTTATACTTATCATGCTGTTTTACAGTGATCTACATGTCTCTAGATTGAGAGTTAGTTGAAGGTAGGGATGGTGGGTTTGTTTTGGTTTTTTTTTTTCCATTTCTATCCCTAATACTAAGTACAATGCCTCTGAGCATGGTAGAGGCTCCATAGAAGCTAAATAAAGAAAAAGGTAGGATTTTATGTCCCAGTAAGTCAGCAAAGGGAATTTTCCCTCAAAATGTTTACCTTCCACTTCTATCATCTATAGTGTCCAAATCAAAGACATACTAATATTTTTAGGTGGTTTACATACCATTCTTTTTCATCCTGTCTGAGCCTAGCTTTAATGAAATTTATCAGTTGACATCCTCTGTTTTGTTTCCCACATTAGCTCTACACATACTCATTAGAATTTGTTTAAAAAATTTGATTTTTAACCATTTCTAGTTATTTGTATGAAGTAAAGGAATTCAACTTTTGATTGGACTGTTGGATTATAAGCTATATGCGTCTTTTTTTTTCCCAAACATTGTACTTTAGTCCTGAAGTGTATATTCCAATTGAGTACTAAAGTATAGCTGCTTGTAACTTGGCTTTTACTAAAAATGTGTTTTATAGCTTCTCTAAAGATCAGTTTAGGTTTTACACCTCCAACCCAATTGCCTTTAGTTTCTGCTGGTTCCTATTGAATTTCCAGGATTCACTGTGTATTAGTGTTAGGATGAGGGGCTGAAGCTGATGGCTGTGGCAATGAATTGTACTCTGTTAGCCACCAAGAATCCCATATAAGTCAAGAGATCTATCTCATTCCTTTTTTGTTCCTAGTTTTCATTTTGTAACAGCTAGCCTGTTCTATAGAATGTAAGCATTTATGGTCATTTTTAATCTGTGATTATATGAGATGGTTTAGAGCAATGGTTCTTAAACTTTAGTTCATAGACCAGCAGCTTGTGAGCTTGTTCGAAATGCAAGTTCACAGACTGCTACCCCAACCTACTGAATCATGATTGCTGAAGATGGAGCCCAGCTGTGGTTTCACAAGCTGCCCAGGTGTTTCTTATGAGTGTTAAAGTTCAAGACCCACTGGTTTAGAAGTTTGGATTGCAGATTTTTACTGTAAAAGACAAAATTATTTTGGTTTTCCAGACCATACAGTCTCTGTCACAGCTATTCAACTTTGAAATTGTAGCACAGAAGCAGTCACAGACAATATGCCAACAAATGAGTGTAGCTGTGTTTCAATAAAACTTTATTTACAAAAACAGGCAGTGTTCAATAAAACTTTATTTACAAAAACAGGCAGTGGGCTATATTTGAACCAGGAGCTACAGTTTGCTGAACCTTGGTTTAAAGTATTTGAAAATGTTTTAAGGATAGTGTAGAATGTAATAAGTGGACATTATGTGCATTCTTATGTTAATACATTACCTAAGTTTTATGTTACTTTCCGCATAAATTTTTTTAAGTAAAATTTATCACAAACAAAAAGAATCTCACTGGGATATGTTGGTTCTTTAATTTTGTTTCGGAGATCGCTTAAAATTAGGGACTTCAGTTTTTTCCTTATTTTATTATGTGAACCTGAAATCATTTGTATTACAAAGAGTTAATTTACAATTCTGCATAGTAACTGGGCTTTGTAATGAAAAGGATGTACAGTCTAACTCTCCCAAGTGGAAAAACAAATGGCTGCTGCTTTTCCATTGTGTCCCTTTTGTTTCATATCTAGAGCATTGTTTCACATATTGTGAGATTGAGGTCCCTTGAGAGACTGATTTCATCCCGAAAGAGCTGAGACTGATGTAGGGAAAATGGAAACAAGAATGTTGTATTTTTCTATTTCAATTGCCTTCATTGAGGTCTAGGCAAAAGCCAGGTCACATATTGTGTTTGGAACAGCAAGTGGTCATTCCCCTTTTAAACAGTCTAAAGGGAAGTGAGCCAAAAAAAAAAACAAAAAACTTTCCTTTCCACCTGTTAATATGTGCTGTTAGAATGTCTCTATTCAGTTAAAAATAAATGGAGAAAAACTGGATAGACAGACTTTTAAGGAAAATATCTATTTCTGTTGCATAGTAGCTTTTAAGCATTTTTATTTTCCTGCTTTTCGAAGAGTCCAGTCCCTTCCTGCTTTCACCTTTCTTCCATATTCTCTACCCTTGTATGTCCATACACAAAGAAAGAAAATGTTTAGTGAGATTAACCTGTTTGTTTTTCAGGAAAGACTATCTGAAAATAACTGTAGCCATTCTGAAAGTAAGATATTAATCATATAAAATGAAATAAATACTGAGAAGTGTTCCAAGCCAGTTGCGTGTATAATGACTACTGTTGTGTTTTAAAGGTAGAAACCTTCCTTCATGATGTTGCATTGCAGTAGCAGGAAAAGTCCCTTGACTCCTTCTTTTGAATCTGCAGAATAAGGGCAGGCCTGTATGTGAAGAGAAAGGATATTTCTCCTGGGAGGCTCTGCTGAGAAGCACAAGGTTCCTAGCCCATTCCTTAGTATTCCACGGGAAGACTGTTGTGATTATTTCCTTTCCCCAAGAACGTGGCATGTAAAATGAAACTTTATTACTCTAGGTTATATATTTGTCATGTGTTCGTTCATTCATATTTATTGAATATGTACCTGAATATATAGCTTTCCCAGAATTGTAGTTTTTCAAGTTCTAAGGTTTACATTAAAAAAATAATTGATTCTAGATCAATTCCTTTGTAGTATCAATCAGTTAATATGTACATTTGTCTAATTTCCAAAGGAAATCTCTTTTGGAGAAATGATTTAAATTTTCTAATGGTCCCTCACAAGAAATAGTTTTAAAATAACAAGTTTTCCATTATGGAAATAATGTAAATTCCTGCTTTTTATTCTCTTGTATTCCAGGCTCCACTTTACATTTTTTAAAGAAGGTGACTTGCCTGGGATTGATCACATTCATGAAAATAAGTAACAAAATTTGCATCACTTTCCTATACAGTAGTCCATTGGCATTCTCAAAGAATTTACTCGAGACTTTTATAACCACTTTAACAGTATTTGCCCAGTGAAGTGTAACTGAAAACATTTAAGGGCCCCTTTAGACTTTAGTGAGCCTGTTGTTTTGCTAAGGTTCATCACTTTTTTTCAACCACATTTTAAATTTCTTTCACTCAGTTTTCATCACCATCACTGTAAATCGACTTTGTTTTTGGTGCCAATTTAGAGCAAGAAATATAACTTTTCTCACTACATGGGAGTTATTGTGTATGTCACCATGAGTAGAAAGCACAAATCCTGAGCTTAGGATCAGATGCTTTGGAGTCACTTGGTCTTGTTCACTGTTGATGTGGCTTGCTTCCATGTACCAGTGGGATTCTGATTCATGCTTCAGAAAAGTGACAAACGTTTATATATCCCATATTTTCAGTACTCAGGGAAGCAAGGCACTGCCAAGATACTGCCACAGGACCACTCTGCTTAGGTTATGCTTTATATATTTTTAAGAAACCAAACAGTTCCTTCTTTTGATCCCTCTCAATTAAAATTCTAGCCCAGACTTTCCATTCAGAATCTTACAATGCCACCTACCCCAGGCCCATATTATGGTTCCTTCCATTATGATATTATTATAGCATCAGGAGCTAGCTGGTCCTTTCCCTGTATATTTCACTGAGACCAGCTGGTATTTATTCATTCAACAAATATTTGAATGCCTAAATAAATAAATATTTGAGGCACTGTTCAGGTACTTGACATACAGTAATGCACAAACAGACCTCACAGAATTTATATTCTGGTGGAGGGAATGTAAAACAACCTATCTGTTTTTGTCATTGTACCTTCAGTTCTACTTTTTGACAAAGGCTTATTTTCTTAGATTACTTTTTTGCCCTTGTTTACTCATTTCCAAAAAATACTTATAGACTTATTTTAATATTATTTTGCCCTGGTCATTTCTTCACTGGTTTTATATAGCTCTTAATTCTTTTAACTCTGAAAAATGAGCCTCCTTTCCTTGTGTTCTAAGGTTTTTGGTTTTTTTTGTTTGTTTGTTTGTTTGTTTCTGTTTTTATGTCCTTTCCACCTTAGATAGGGTACCCAGACTGGTTAAGCAGAAAAGGAATTGATTATAAGAGTAGCAGGTAGCTCATAGAATCAACAGGTGGGCTAGAATTCAAGCTCAGGCTGTAAGAAAACATGCTACAGCTAAGATGCTGGCACAGGTATAGTCTACTTGGGAACTTATAAGCAGGGGATTTCAGTGAGGACGAGTCTTGGATAGAAAGGATCCAGGATACTTAACCTGACACTAGATAGTTGGTTGATCCTGCTGGGACATGATACCATATTGAGGGCTTAAGATTGGTTACTGCTCTGCTTCTGGCAAATGAACTACTCAGCAATAGCCAGATGACCCCAAGAAGGAGAAGTCTATGCTATTGGATCTGGGCACTCTTCTGCCACCATGACCCGTTTGTTCCTGAGCCTATTAAGCCTATACTGGTGTAACTAGAGAAAAGGCTGATTGACATCCACAGAGTAGATTATTTAGTCTACACATTTAAGAGCCTCCTCTGTCTTGGGACCTTTGGGTTTGCATTCACATGCAAAAAAAAATTTTATTTTTGAGATTATAGGCCCATTTTGGAGAAGTCCAGTCACATACTGCTTTTCTGGACTCCTAATACCAGTTCTCTAGAACTCTTCCAAGCTCTTGTTGCTTGCAGGTCCCTATCTTGTTATACCGTTAGCTATAGCCCATGAATCAATGTAACTTCTTACCTGAGACCATCTTTCTACTGATAACATAGACAGTGATTGAAGTTCTGCCTGCTGGGGTCACCTCTGAATGGAGTTATAATCCTATAGTAGCTCACTCTTGGCTGGGGCTAGCTATTGTAAGCCAGGCTGTAATTGTTTCGTCATGAGTCATTTGGTCAGAGGGAACTCTCCTTGAAGCCATAGGTGTATTTTAAGGAAAGGATTGTAATATGGCAGAAGCAGGCATTCTGAGAATGTGCTACTTTCCCATATCTTTGAGATCTACCCGGCCACTTGAAGATGAATGCAACTGGTCCCTGACATCATGAGTTGGTGAGTTCAGTAACACTCAATTCATGAGAGGTAACTTGACTTGATGATCTCTAGATGTTCTCTCCTGTTTAGTTTCTATGAGGAACTAGTAGCAAAAGCCAAGTCCCTTTTAATTATGTAGGGTTAATCTCCTCATCTGCACTTGTGTCTTACTATGGCATCTAGAGTACATGTCTATGGCCTCATTATCTTTATGTCTTCGATAAGATAGATTAGTGTGATGTCCTGTGAAGTCGGTGATATGTTTCACTGACTGAATTTGAGGCACAGAGTTGAAGAGCTGATGTTCCCCTAAAGCTGAAGCTCTTAAACTTTGGTGTGCATCAGAATCATCTGAAGGACTTGTTAAAACACAGATCACTGGCTCCACCCCTGAGTCCCTGAATCAATAGGTCTGGGATGGGGTGGAAAAATTCCACATCTAACAAGTTCCTAGGGGATGCTGATGCTGCTCACTCAGGGGCCACTTGTTGGGAACCACTGCTCTAAGGCAAGTTGGCAAAGATATGCTGCTGTCCCTGCTGGGTGAGAACAAATTGCTTTTGTAGAAGAAAAAACTGGCTAGCTTAGAGAGGCATACAAGGTGCCTGAGCTTTACTATTTGCTACAGGAAAGAGACCACATCTGGAGAATCACCTTAGCCAATTGAGTTGAGGTTGCTTAAGACAATCCACTGGAAAGTTGAAATGAGCAGGCGGTGGGAACTGTTACCCCGAGTGTGTTTCTAGTGGTGTTGCCAATCTCTGAAAGTCCCCTTAATCTGCAGTATGGTTTTTGATTTTCTATCATGGTAGGGAGGGAGACCCTAATGGTTTTTGTTTGGTCCCTACCATAATAACATTTACCCAGGAAACAAATATGATGATTGTGCTTTTGCTAAATACAGCTATTTTAAGTGTACATACATGAACTTGGAAAATTGCAGTGGGTTGGATTTAGGTCTCACTGAACCCTTGTCAAAAGCCCATTTATCATCTTACCTCCAAAAGCCCAGTCTCTGAAGCTAGCACAATGAATCTAGAATCTCTGAGAAATAACCCTGTATCAGTATGTCTTAGCCCCATCTAAAATTGTATTATTTCCTCCTCAATTTGTAACCCTCAGAAACCAATATAAATTACAGTCTTACAACTAGTTTGTAGGTCTCTTTTTCAGATTCGATTTTGACTTGATGCTCCTAAGGCATGCTGGGGTGAAACTCTCGTTATAGGTTGAGACATCGAAGACTGGTGGGATGGGGCAGGGGGCTATTTATTTTCTTCTTACAGAAAGGGTCCACCTTGAGAACTGCAGGTTCTGAGCACTCTGTGATATCCTGAGCCTTGTCATGTGTCCCCACTACAGAACTCTAGGTCTCACTGTTTCCTAGTTACAATATCACCAGGTCTCTTACATGAATGGGAAGCACATTAAACTGATATAATTTAGCCACCTGCAGATCAAACTGCTTGGTTTTCAACTCCTTAAGCCTTAAGTCCTTTTAGTCCTTGTGTGTGTGTGTGTTTCATTTTTTTTTTAAAGACAGGGTCTCACTCTGTTGCCTGGGCTGGAGTGCAGTGGCACAATCATAGCTCAGTGCAACCTGGAACTCCTGGGCTCAAGTGAGCCTCAGGCCTCAGCCCCAGAGGCAGCTGGGACTATAGGGCTGTGTGCATCCAGAACCTGCTAATTTTTTTTTTTTTAAGAGACAGGGTCTTGCTGTGTTGCCCCGGCTGGTCTTGAACTTCTGGCATAAAGCAGTCCTTCCACCTTGGTCTCCCAAAGTGCTGAGATTACAGGTGTGAGCCTCCGTGCCCAGCCTAGTATTTTGCTCCCCACCTTGAGTCAAAAATTCAGAGATGCCAGTTTGTTATTCTCTTCCTAAACCAAGCAGTACCATTAGAAGTCAACACCCTACCCTACAATCTGAATAACTCATGCTTTTTATATTATTTTCTGGTTCTCTGGCAGCAGCCACTCATTTGATCTCCCATAGCCTCATGTTCACGGGGCACATCACTCTAATATGTACAGAGAAGCTAAGCGAAAACCAAGCTAAGTGCTTACAAGGATAACTTAATTCACTTTGCCATGCATTGCCAGATTTCCATCTTTAAATACTAACAGGATGCTCACTGCCTTTGGCCTCAGACCAGAAACCCAGTTCTAGAGTTCCTCCTGTTTTGCTGAGATCACTTGCAAACCATTCTGTATGTTTTTTTTCTGTACTGGTTGGTCTTCTTGATTACAAACAACAGAAACCAATTCTGAATAAGGAGAAAATAGATAGATATTGGACAGCTTGTAAGATTAATGGGAAGGCAGGAGAACCAGGTTCAAAATGTAAGGAGGAGCAAAGGGAACTGAGGCATAGCTAAGGTCATACCACAGGATTAGTTTGTCACCAGTGCCAATACCATTGGATACTTCCTGAGCCATTGTCACTGGACACTTATTTGGCCACTGCAAGAATTACTGATCGCATTGCAGCTTCCTCAAATAATCTGACTATATCTGTTCTTTTGCATAACCCTCTCCCCAGGAATCACAATACCCAGAGTATACAAATGGCCAAGCTTAGGTCAGGAGCCTATGTTTTCATTGCCAGGTTGTATCCCTGAATCCCTCTTAGCTTCCATGGTGTCTTACCTACTTTTGGATTCCCCCAAATAGTAAATATTCACTCTAGAGCACAGTGCAAAACAGTGTTACTCTCTGGGAACAGTGATTCATACTTGTAATCCCAGAATTTTGGGAGGCTGAGGCAGGAGAATCACTTGAGCTCAGGAGTTCAAGACCAGTCTGGGCAACACAGACTCTCTCTACTTGGGAGGCTGAGGCCTGAGGCTCACCTGAGCCCAGGAACGGGAGGCTGCAGTGAACTATGATTGTGCCACTGCACTCCAGCCTAGGCCACAGAGAACCTATCTCTTTAAAAAAAAAAAAAAAAAAAAAAAGTGTTCCTTACCAAGGAGAAAATTTCACTGTAGCACCTACAGTTGTTGTGAAATTGATCTCCAGTTCTTCTACTCAATTCTTTGTTACCCTCTTCCTAAACTTTTGAGCCATAAATCTCCTTAGTGGTCATCTAGTTCATCACTCTCACTTTACTGATGGATACTCTGAGACTCAGAAACAGAAAACTACCTGCCAAAGGAAGCACAGGTAGTTAAATTAAATAGTTAGAATTAAAGTATTAGAATTAAAGAAGAGTTAGAACCTAGTTAGAGTTAAAATGCTGGCATTATTTCCAACGAAGGATTATATAAAATACTCCATGTATTTTGATTTTGATTCTCATTTTTCATTTTTCTTACTGTTGGCTCAGGCTGTTTTTCACGATAGAGATGTGTATTGCCTTCTCAGATGTCCTCTTCTTTCTCATCTCTGCCAGTACTAATAGTAACTGCTGTTTCCAGGGATTTCTGCCAGGGACTGACCATTTCCTTAAAGGAGCTGACCTTTTATTTCTTGAGTTTTGAAACTGTAGTAAATAGCACTGTTTTGGTTATTGAATGGTAGAATCTCAGAACCAACACTGATAGTTATTAGATGAGTTTTTTTGAGAATGAAATTTGAAAGGAGGAGTTTATAAGTGAGATCATGAAGGCACTGGGTTACTAAGAGTTGAAGAAGGTGGTATCACTAAAGGGGAGTAAAAGGAACAGACTGATGTGACCAGGTTTGATATCTACTCAATTCATGGATTTGCACTTTAATTCATGAGTTTAATTCACAGGTTTGGCACTTACCATGCTAAATGCTAGTTTAATAACATGATGAAATTCATAGCATAAAATTAAGGACATAAGAAATATCTCAATGTGTCATGTTAGATTTGGTTTCTGAGAATGGTACCCAGGACATTTTGAGGAAGAACATAAAATATTTCGATCATGATTTTTACTTCAAAAGACTGCAAATATGTTCCTCCTAGTTATGTTTCAACAGATTGGTATAACGAGTTCAATACTAGGCTGACTACCCATTATTTAAAGTGCTGTGATTTGTTCTGAAAGTATTCTATATGATGGAATACTTGCTTTTGCTTCAGGAGATACATCATCATCTGGAATGTAATCAACATAGCTTGAGGTTTTATAGTGTTTGATATGTATCCTGTGAACATTAATTTTTTTAAACTGAAGAGTTTCTTTCATGTGGAAGAGTCCCAATCCTCTTGATATATTTTCTTCCCTTCATCCTCATTGGCATTTTTGCCTGTCGCTGTGCTTTGGGAAAGGGTAATTTTCAGGGAGAAACGGACAGCAGCACAGAGTGAAGGTTAAAGAGGACATACTCTGGAGTCATAGGGACATTAGTCCTAGTTCTGCTTCTTACTACTATTGTGACTATACAAGTTCCTTAACCTCTCAGAGTCTCAGTTGCCTCAGCTGCAAGGTGGAGAGAACAAGTTGTAATAAAGGAAAATGGTATATGAAAAAGCACAGTGCCTGGTTTTTGGTAAGTACCAAATGAGCCAAAGCTCTGATTTATTATTAGTAGCCATAGAATTGGTAAAAGTAGCACTCAATCAGGAATAAAGATACCTAGCTTCTAATTCAGAGTACATTTTGGAATGTGAGTAACAATTTTAATAAGAAATTGGCTTCAGTTTTCTCACTTGATCCAAGGGCTTAGATTAGGTCAGTGGTTTTTCATCTGTGATCTCTGGAGGTACTTTGAGGTCACTGGTAGCAAAGGGGAATGGTGAGAGGTATCTCAGCAGGGAGAGCTTCCTTTTCAGCCCAAGAAACTGTGCTTTTATTTGTTTAGTATATTGGCCTCCTTTTAACTTCTTATTTAAGGAAAATGTTTCTTGGCAAAATGTGTATGTGTGCATGCACAGACACACATACACTTCGAAAATAATTAACTTAAAGGTTTTCTCTCAAGTCCCTTCCAAGTCTAAAATTCTTTAAGGCTGTTCATCTGCAACTGAACTTGGAAGTTGGTGGCCCACACTGGATCTGAACTGAGACTTGATTTTTCTGTGTGTGTGTGTGGTGGGGAGGGAGAGGGGGTCCTGTTTCAAATGTGTAGATTAAAGTACCAAAATCTAAAATTTGAGAAATTACACATAACAATCTAAGTTCTGTTTTCTTGGGAAAAATGGATATACCTGACAATTCTATGCCCCCATTTCCAAATAATAGTCTGCTGGGGTTGAGTAGCACTGCTTTTCAAATATTCTCTATCGTCTTACAGGCATTTGAGTTTACCTGGCTGGCCTCTGAAGGTATCTGAGTTTTCAGCATGCAGTTTATCCTCCACACAGTGCAGGAATATCAACGTTATTGGATTAGCCAACTTTGGCACTGTAGAAGAATTAAATTAGGGAAGTGACTTGTGTTTTCCATGTAAGAAAAGTGTTTTAGTATAACAAAAGTACATGTATTGCATTCATTTTGTCTGCCCTTGAACTAGATAATTACTTCTTAAGTGCTGACCACCAGTTAATCATGGCTTCTGAGTTAGAAGAACTAAATAAACACAGTGTGTTTTAATTCTTTCCACCAAAGGATCTGATTACCAGATAGTCAAAAAATTTAGGAACTAGGCTTTTTTGGGACAGTAAACAAAGAGTTTACTAGAGTTTACTAGTTGCCCGCAGCTCCTCTTCTGCTACCTCAGGTTCAGAGGAGGATTTGCACACCGTCTGGGCACTCTCTCCCCCTCACGATGGAGGAAACTGAGAAAAGTACCATGCTGTTTGCACTCCAAGTTCCTGTGAGGTGACAAAGGATCCAATCTCAGAGCATCATTCAAATAAAAGCAATAACATATGTCAACGGTGGCAACCCTGTCTCTGCTTAGTCACTTTGCCCTATCAGGACAGGGGAACTTCCCACTGGTCTGACATCCTCCATAGCTATTGTCCTCTAATTGTTGGGTGTGGGTTCTGTATATGCCCTTTAAGTCAGACTTAATTGTTAATTGTAGTCTATAATCAAAGCTTATATTTACCTATTAATTTTTGTCTGCTTGACCGTTCATTTACTGAAGAAGATATATTGAAATTTCTCATGACCGTGGAATTGTCCATTTCTCCCTATAGTTTTATTGCTTTTTGTTTATATGTTTTAAGTCTAGTTTTAAGGTGTGTACAGTGCTCAGTAATGCATTTTAAAGTATATTTGTTGCACTTTATCCAGAACCTGAATGTTTTGTGGCAGGAGATATTTAATTGGCCATACTGATGAAAGAAGTTGTCATTCCTTTTTTTTATATTTCAAAAATTTCCCAAAGCTTATAGGGAGCCCTTTCCTTATTTTTTTAATGCAGTTATAGATTTTGTTTTTTACCTTTAAACCTTTTCTTTCATTTCAATGGCATTTCTAGTGGAAGGACATGCTAATATATAGTCAGTGCATTTCCCTTGAATCAGAATTTTCATCTTCTCTCACTCTACTTGTTCTCCTTAGGTAGTTTCAGCCAATTATTTCAATTACCACTTTTATACTGATGACTTTTAAATCCATATCCTTAATTTAAAGTCTCACCTCTATATAGCTTTATTTAACCACCTGCTAGTAGATATTCCATACTCAAATGTCCCATGGGCACTTCCGACTGTCCATCAACTGGTAAATTGTTAAGAAAAGTATGGTACAGCCATACAGTGGAATATTACTCAGCAATTAAAAGGAATGAACTACTGATGCATCAAACGACATGACTGAATCACAAAACAATGATGCTGAGTAAAAGAAGCCAGACAAAAAAGAAAACATATTATATGATTCCACTTATGTAAAATTATAGAAAATACCACTCTGCAGTGACAGCAGGCAGATCAGTTGTCAGGCGTGAGAGTTACTGAGGGGCTGAGGAGAATGGAAGGGCGGGAGGGATGACAAGGGAGCCAGAGGAAACTTCTGATGGTGAGGGATATATTTATTACCTTGACTGTGATAATCATTTCAAAACCTATCAAATTGTATACTTTATACATGTTCAGTTTATCATACATCAGCTGTACCTGAATAAAGCTGGAAAAGAAAACCCTCAATACTAAAAGGCTTTGAACAGAAAAATAATAGTCCTTACCCACCTTTTCTATCCACATCCCAGTCCTGCCCTTGAGAGGCAGCCTCTTTGAACTCTTTTAGGTGTTCCTCTGGTATGCAGGCCACATTCTAACTAACAGGTTTACTCTGTTGGTTATAGATTAATCAGTTTAGAACTTCAGGCTGTTTCTGTTTATTCTTTCCTATTAGGGTAGTTGATAATTCATTTCTCTTACCCTGCCGCTTTTACTTCTCCTAATACAGTTTTTGATTAAATGAATAGTCACTGATAACCTTACTAGAAATATTAAATATTGCATACTGCTGAGTCAGGTAGTATACTTTGAGTACATTTATGTTTTTAATACCCTCCAGACAATTAACACAGTAGCTGTATTTTGCTTTGTTTTTTATGTAACAATGTCTGACTGTTTTTAGATATCCTAACAGACTTGTCATACACCTGGCAGCAATTTTCCTAGTGCTCAAAATAACATATAATCTGTCAATCTCAATCCCCACTCCTTTCCCTTGGAGACCTTTCTTCCTCAGCCATCTGCCCTTCTGTCAAATGTGCTCTGATTGCTTCTGGACTAGATTTGTGGTTGTCACATGGAGAATTTCTCTTGTCATTCTTCACTGTTGAATCAGCTAATTTCTGGGTCCCATATTATCTTCCTTCCTGGTTTATTCATATATTCCTTCAATTTATTTCAGGAATATTACATCTTCTAGTTGCTTCCTAAACAGGGATGCTTGAAAGTTTAAATTTTGTATTCCTTACAGTGCCAAAAATGTCAGTAGTCTACCCTCTAAATGTTTGAGTGGATCTAGAATTCTAGGTTGAAATGCATTTTTCTTTATAATTTTATAGTTATTTTTTCATTTTTTTCTAACTTCTGATATTATCAAATATTCACAGTTTAATTTAGTTACATGTATTCTGTTTTTTTCCCCCCTCTGGAAACATTTATGATCTTCTCTGTCTTGATGCTCTGAAATGTTTTATTGATATGCTTTTTTAGTGTTCATTTATTGTTTTGGAGAATCATGTATTTATTCTGTAATTATAGAAAAATGGCCATGTAGCAGACACTGTTTTAGGCACTGGAGCTAGAGCAGTGAGCAAAATAGAAAAAATCCTTTCCCTTTTAGAATTTACATTCTAGTGGTGAAGGCAAAAATTAAATAAACTAGTGCATAATGAAATGTCAGATAGTGATAAGGGCTTAAAAGAAATGCAAACCAGGGTAATGAGAAAGATAAGAACAGGATAATTTTAGATAGGATGGGCAGGAATGCCTTTTTGAGGTGAATTGAGCAGAGACTCAAATGCTCAAATGAGGGCACAAGACTCACTATCTGGGTGAAGAGGTGAGGGGAACAGCCAGTGCAAAGACTCTGAGACAGAAACACATGTGAAACTATGAAAAGCAAAAGTCCAGTTTAGTGGCAATGGAGTAAATAAGAGACAAAGTGGCCAGAAATGAAACTGGAGACATAGCGGGAAACCGGAAATTTAAGGGCTCCTGGGAATTGGAAAAGACTTTGGAATTTATTTTATTGGAGTCTTTGAACAAGGATACACTTACATTTTAAAGAATCACATTGGTTGGGAAATTGACTGTAAGATTAGCAAGTGTGGGAAGTAGTGAGACCTGTTAGGAGGCCAGTTTAGTAGTTGAGGTGAAAGACAATAGTGGCTTAGATTGGGTGGTAATAGTGAGAAATGGTCAGATTTGGAATATACTTTAAAGGGAGAGTCAACAGGATTTGCTGATGGGTTGGAGATGGGATGAAAGAAGAGAGGAGTAAAGAACGAGTTGTAAGACCAGCCTGGCCAACATGGTGAAACCTCGTCTCTACTAAAAATACAAAAATTAGCTGGGCGTGGTGGTATGCGCCTATAGTCCTAGCTGCTTGGGAGGCTGAGGCAGGAGAATTGCTTGAACCTGGGCGGCAGAGGTTGTGGTGAGCCGAGATTATGCCACTGCACTCCAGCCTGGGCAACAGAGCAATACTCCATCTCAAAAAAAAAAAAGAAAAGAAAAGAAAAAGAAAGAAAAAAGTAAGTTGTAAGATTCTTGGCCTGAGCAACTTGGTGAATGGTGGCATTATTTACTGAGATGGAGAATACTAAGGGAGTGTTTGGGAGGCAGAGATAGGGTGAGATTGAGTTGTATTTTGCATACTTTGGGTTCGAGATGCCCATTAACAGCCAAATGGGGTTGTCCCAGAGCAGATGCTCATTCAAGTCTGTGGTTCACGGTAGAGATGGAGGCTGGATGAGTTTCCCCTGAGAGTCAGTAGAGATAGAGAAGAGGTCTTGGGGACTAAGCTCTGGAGCATTTCAGTGATCATAATTGGGAAATGGAAGAGGACCAGAAAAGGAACAGCCAATGAGACAGCTAGAAGTCCAAGAGAATTTGTGTCCTAGAAGACAAGTGCAAAAGGGGCCTCAAGAGGAAGCTAGGAGCCACTGTGTCGATTGCTGTTAAGAGTTGAGTAGAAGGAACATTCAGAATTTACCATCAGATTTGACAATGTGGAGTTTCTTGGTGACTCTGACAAGTGATTTCCCTGGAATAATCCATGTCTTCTTGAAAAATATATGATTGAATAAAATTGTGTATGAAGAGTTCATAAGTCTGGTAGAGGGAGATTTAAAGATTCTTTTGGAGTATAAGTGAAAAAGTATATACTTTAAACAGTAAATATATTAATTTTATTCATCTATTATTAAAATGTTTTCTAACTGTATCTTGATGTCTTTAATAGCATTTTCTTCCTCTTGCAAATCTGGAATGTTCACCAAACATTGAAACTTTCCTCTGCAAGGCATTTGTACCAACCTGCACAGAGCAAATTCATGTGGTTCCACCTTGTCGTAAACTTTGTGAGAAAGTATATTCTGATTGCAAAAAATTAATTGACACTTTTGGGATCCGATGGCCTGAGGAGCTTGAATGTGACAGGTAAATTATGTTTTTCATGGAAAGCTACTAATGGTATTTTACTACTGGTACTAGCTCCCTGGGATGTTAGTGACAGGCTTTCATTATTTAATTCCATAAATGTTTATTACACACTTAATATATGCCAGGCACTATAGTGCTAAGTGTTGTGGACACAAAGGTGAGCAAAAAACAGACTCGGTTCTTGTTCTCAGGGAACTTACAGTGAGGTGAGAGGAACAGGCAGTAATCAAATAATTATGCAAATAAGTACAAAATTATGACTGTGATAGATACAACAACGGAAAGGTAGATAGTTCTATGAGAATATATAATGATAGCTTTGACCTAAACTGGGGAAAAGCGAAGGAAATGACTGTTGAGCTAAAGTATGAAGGGTAAGGGTAAGACAGAGGTAACTAGGCAATGAGAGGAGGGAAGAGCATTTTGGGCAGTGGGAATAGCTTATTCAGAGACCCTGCAGAGCCTGAACAGGGAGTGAGGGAGCATGGCATATACAGGGAATTAAAAAACTAGTATAGCTGGAGTGATGAGAGTAAGAAAGAATATGGTGCAAGATAAGGAGGGAGAGAGAAGCAGCAGTCAGACCATCCAGGGCCCATCTTGCATATTTTTATGCTGAAAGCAATGAGGTCTTCAATATTTTAGATAGGAATGGGTAGCACGATCCTGTGAGCTTCTGTATAGAGCATGGCACCTGTGTCAGTCTCCTGAGGGTTGGGCAGCACTCTGTGGCAGTTTCTGTTAGGAATCCAGGACACTTCCATCCTGCAACTCTGTCAGCCAGGTGGATGGGAGAGAGAAGGTAGAGAACCCACACCTTTTCTTGAGTGCCTCAGATGGGAAGTGTTACACCTTTTCCACATGCATTCCTGTTGGCAAGATGTCAGTCATGTGGTTATAACTGAAACAAATAATAAATGTGTGTCCCGAAGGAAAAAAGTATTCAAGGCAGAGGACATGTCAGGTGCTGCCAGTCAAAAAGAATATTACACTATGCTATTTCACTAGAGTGATTGGGGCAAAGGACAGATCACAGTAGGTGAAGGAGTGAGAAGAAAGTGAAGCCAGAAACAGAGTTCTTAGGGAAGTTGGCTATAAAAGATGAAAGTTTATCAGTTTAATGGGAAATAACTATTTTAAGAATTACTAGGAAAAAGGAAGAGGCAAGCATATATGGGGTAGAAGAGGTCTTCAATAGTAGTTTTCTAAGAAGGAGGTAGGATCCCAAGCATAGATGACATTTTGACCGTGGATGGGAGGAACATCTGTTGTACCAGTAGGAAAGGATAGGACGGCTGTGGATATAGGTAGGTTTGTGTGTTTTGTAAGAGTTGTTGCAAGAATTTCTTTCTGATGGTTTCTATTTCCATTGTGACATAATAAGAGTCAAGGAGGTCCTCTGTTGTGAGTCTGGAAAAGAAGGATATGTGTTCAAGAGAAGTGGTCATTATGGAGCATAGGAGAATGAGTCAACTAG
The DNA here is from genome assembly GCF_049350105.2 of Macaca mulatta. Classification (NCBI taxonomy): domain Eukaryota; kingdom Metazoa; phylum Chordata; class Mammalia; order Primates; family Cercopithecidae; genus Macaca; species Macaca mulatta. The sequence continues at coordinate 113,676,223 of NC_133413.1, forward strand.
AGAGGCTTCATAACATTTCAGGTAAATCAGGTGATCCTGAATTTGTGGATCTCATCTGGCCTATTGAGAACTTCTCCAGCTGTGGTGGGATGCTTGGGACTAAGCACAGAGAAGGCAAATAGTTGTGGTTGGGGTTTTGTCAGATGGATTCAGTGCAAAGATAAAGATGCACTAAAAAATGAAGGATAATGAGAAGGGTGTTACTGAAACAATAGCCTATGAAAGTCTAAATGGATGGGGAGCGAAATGAAGAGAGAAAAGAACTAATGTATGGAGACAAGCTGGAGGAGATCTATCCCAATGAGGTTTGTTTTTTTTTTAAGGCATAATGAGAATTTTTTAAAAAATGAATTGCAAGGATAGGAACTTGCAGACGAAGGGCAGGATGCTTGAGTTGATTTTTGGAGATAGTATGTACTTGCAGGTTGTGGCAGGGTTCCCTGTGTGACTTTGATTACGGGTGGCCACTGTGGGTTAGGGATAGTCACTGGAGATGAGGAGGCTAAATAGCAGAGAAGCCAGAGTGTGGATGGCTTGTTCTTGGTCAAGTCACCAAGGATGATGACAGCAAAAGCAAAGGAGAGAAAACTGATGATTCATTTAACTCATATTTCTTGCACTCTTACTGTGTGCCAGGACTGTTCTAGGCACTAGAGTTATAACAGGCAAAAATTTCTGCCATCATGAACCTTACATTTTAGTGGAGGGAAGAAGATTCAGTAAGTAAGTTATATTTATATGAGAAGATGGCGAGGCCTATGGAGAAAATACTTGCTCTTTCATTATGAGATTGCCTACTCAGTTTCAAAGCAGGGGAGGTTATAACTTGAAAAAATTTACGCTGGCATCTATGCTTAGTTTCTAACTCTGTTGGAGTTTTGGTCTTTGTAACTTGATTTTTTGAGAAACAGATAGTTTTTAAATAATTAAACTAAATCAAATTTATTCATGTTTGAGAATGCTTGATACATTGAATTGGGAAGTAGAATTCATTTTTTAAAATTGTTTAAGCCCTACATTAAACCATATCCCATTAATATAAAGCAAACCCATAAACATCCTTTTATACAATGTTACTTGGGTCAGTTGCACATAAAAATAATTCTAGTATGGCCTATACTGGAGAATATTTTTTCATTTCTATAAATAAGACCTTCAGGCTTTTGTGGCATCTTATTTACTTTGAAAACACACACAAAGAAAGAGGGGAACCTCTGATTAAAACATAAAATCTAGCTCATTGAAAGATTTCTAGCATAATGAAAGATTTAACATAACTGTGGTAAAAACATGAAGGCCGCATCTATTATTTGAGAAACAGCAGAACTGTGTGGTTATGACATGCCTTAGGCTCTTGGTTCCCCAGGAGAATGCCTTTGCCTTGGAAGAAAAAGGTGCGTTCATTCTTTGAGGTCTGTAGTTTCCTCAGCTCATCAGAGCACAGATACATTCTTTTCTACGTGAAGAGTTTTGTAAACTGAACTTTGTTTTCACTTCCAGCTCCAGCCATCCTCGGGTAGCTTGCCAATAGATGAATTCCACTCATTTGACCCATAGTGCTCCTTCTCTTCATTTCTCCCTCTTTCCTCACAGCAGTGCATGTCCACCATACCACCTGAGAGTCTGTGGAACCTTAGTTTCTGTTATACTTGTTTCCTTACACTCATTTTCCTGTCTTTATTATGATAGTCAAACTTTTTCTCCTCAAAGGTATAGCTGACTTGATTTCATGAAAACCACTTTCCTAATATGATTTATCAGAGGCCTTTCCATACCGCAGCCACTATGCTATGACAGATTTTATAATTAATAAGTGCATTTCAAAGTGAAAACGTTACAAACATGCTTAACAGATGTTTTTATAACATGAAATATTCTACTGCGTTAAGATCAAAATGCTGACTGTACTTGTTCCATATACCTTCAGACCAGTGTTAATGTAATATTTTGGCAAGGTGAATCGTCTTTTTTGGATATAAAACTCTTTGCATAAGCCAGGAATGGTGTTGCACAGCTGTATTCTCAGCTATTTAAGAGGATTGCTTGAGTCCAGGAAATCAAGACCAGCCTGGGTAACACAGCAAGACCCAGTCTCCATTAAAAAAAAAAAAAAAAAAAAAAAAAGAATCTCAGGCGTATACAGGCATATATTTAAGAGAAATATTCTATCTGGATTTTTCTATGATAGTGAATAAACATGATGAATACTGACGGACTTGATTGTTTGCAATTAGAGTTCATGTGGAGAAAATAAGATTTTAAGCACAATTAACTTGTAAATGAATGTATCCATTCACTGACTGACCTTTTCCACATTAGTCTTGATTAATAATTTTTTTTCCTGTTCTCTAGACAGTGGAGGCTGGTAATTTATTCTACTGATACAGTGAGACCTCATATAATAAATTGGGGAGAGAAACTGGTTAGCTTTTTGTTTTATTTTTAGACTGAAGAAACTATAGAACCTATGTGGAACTTATACACTTCTGGTAGATACATAATCATTTTCAGGAACAACTTAGTAATATATAGTAAAATGGCAGATGCTTAACCCTGCATCCTAGGAAATCCCCTTCCATAGAAACTCTTACACAGAGAGTCGTGCACAAGAATATTGATTGTATATTCTTCCTAATTCTTTTAATGGGAAAAAATCTAAAAGTCCATCATAGAAGAATGATTAGTAAATTGTGATATACTTAGACACTGGAATACCACCATACAGTTGATAAAATGAATAAAGTTGACCCACATCTGTCAACATGGATAAATCTAGAAAATATAGTGTTAAATTTTAAAACGTAAGTTATAGCATGCTATATACAGCATGATGTCATTTATATAAAGTTCAAAACTTGAAAAACAATACTTTATAAGGTTATGGTTAGTAAATAATGTAATAAAAAATATTTTTTTAAATGCTTGAGAGTAAAAACTGAATTTGTGGTAATGAATACTTCTGAGGAGAGAGAGAAGGAAATAAGACCAGAAAGGGGTCCCCACTGTATCTATAGTGTTATATTACTTTATTTTAAAATGTATAAAGCAAAATTGACATAATATTATGTTTTAATAAAGCTGGTAGATGATTTTTTTGTATTTCATTTTATGGGCATATGTTTTAGTCTGTTCTTTCTAAGGTATATTTAAAATGCTTTCTCATTTAAAACCTCCAATACTTTTTTTTTTTTTTCCTTGAGACAGAGTCTCCCTCTGTCTCCCAGGCTGGAGTGCAATGGCTCGGTCTTGGCTCACTGCAACCTCCGCCTCCCAGGTTCAAGTGATTCTCCTGCCTCAGCTTCCCAAGTCGCTGGGATTACTGGCACCTGTCACCAATTTTTGTATTTTTAGTAGAGACAGGGTTTCACCATGTTAGCCAGGCTGGTCTTGAACAAGTTATCCGCCTGCCTCGGCCTCCCAAAGTGCTGGGTTTACAAGCGTGAGCCACCGTGCCTGGCCAAAACCTCCAATACTTTTTAAACCATTATAGATCCCCCAAAATAATACTGGTATATGCAAACTCAACTTAGTGATAAAGTTCTGTACGAGATGGAAATATCTCCATCTATCACTCAGGACTGTCCATAAACAAGGGAGGCAAAGAGCCCGACCTGAACAAAATGGTGATCTTCATTCAGCTGGTCCTCAGCCTACCTCTTGCTGGTATACTTGCCTTTCTTTAAAACTTGAACTCTATCCTGTCAATCCAGAGAAGGATCTCGTTTCAGTCATTTTAGTTATCATCGCCTTAGTTACATGGTTGCTTCACTTTTCTTATGGGCATGAGAAAATAAAAGTGAATAGACAAGACAGTTCATATGATATAAAGACATACTTCATATGCTATAAAGAGACAAGCCAGTACTTCTCTGGAAGCTACCAATTAAGATAAATTCTTAAATATTTAGCCTTAAAAACCGAAATTATTTTAAAACTGTTAACTGGCTAATTTTTTCCAAGGAAGTGCCTTTTCATGTTCACCTGCTTTGTATTTAATATAAATTATTGTGTTGAGGCCCCATTAACAGCCACAAGTTTTTAGTCAACTTCAAAAATTTCTACTCAACTCTTATCTGTAATCCATTTAGGTTTGTATCTCTTCCCATCAATCATGAATACATAAGGTAATATTTTATAGTTGGAAAGCATAGCTTAAAATAGTGAATCAATAAAAATGTTGATTTCATATATTTAATTTTTATAATCTTTACAGATTACAATACTGTGATGAGACTGTTCCTGTAACTTTTGATCCACACACAGAATTTCTTGGTCCTCAGAAGAAAACAGAACAAGTCCAAAGAGACATTGGATTTTGGTGTCCAAGACATCTTAAGACTTCTGGGGGACAAGGATATAAGTTTCTGGGAATTGACCAATGTGCGCCTCCGTGCCCCAACATGTATTTTCAAAGCGATGAGCTAGAGTTTGCAAAAAGTTTTATTGGAATAGTTTCAATATTTTGTCTTTGTGCAACTCTGTTCACATTCCTTACTTTTTTAATTGATGTTAGAAGATTCAGATACCCAGAGAGACCGATTATATATTACTCTGTCTGTTACAGCATTGTATCTCTTATGTACTTCATTGGATTTTTGCTAGGCGATAGCACAGCCTGCAATAAGGCAGATGAGAAGCTAGAACTTGGTGACACTGTTGTCCTAGGGTCTCAAAATAAGGCTTGCACCATTTTGTTCATGCTTTTGTATTTTTTCACAATGGCTGGCACTGTGTGGTGGGTGATTCTTACCATTACTTGGTTCTTAGCTGCAGGAAGAAAATGGAGTTGTGAAGCCATCGAACAAAAAGCAGTGTGGTTTCATGCTGTTGCATGGGGAACACCAGGTTTCCTGACTGTTATGCTTCTTGCTATGAACAAAGTTGAAGGAGACAACATTAGTGGAGTTTGCTTTGTAGGCCTTTATGACCTGGATGCTTCTCGCTACTTTGTACTCTTGCCACTGTGCCTTTGTGTGTTTGTTGGGCTCTCTCTTCTTTTAGCTGGCATTATTTCCTTAAATCATGTTCGACAAGTCATACAACATGATGGCCGGAACCAAGAAAAACTAAAGAAATTTATGATTCGAATTGGAGTCTTCAGCGGCTTGTATCTTGTGCCATTAGTGACACTTCTCGGATGTTACGTCTATGAGCAAGTGAACAGGATTACCTGGGAGATAACTTGGGTCTCTGATCATTGTCGTCAGTACCATATCCCATGTCCTTATCAGGTAAAAGCTATCACTTGGATTATGTCTATATTTACATTTAATGTGGAAAATGTTCCATGGAAATATACTTGTATTAGTCATGGATGTAAAAGTTGATTTCAGGTGAGAAAATACAAGAGCCATAGGTAAGGATTTCCTACACATCAACTGAAACTGGGGTGAATGTTTCATGACTTCCTTCCTCAAGCTTTAGCTTCAGTTGTGTAGTAAAGCACTTCCTTTATTCTCTGAAAAATTAAATTAAGCTGCAAAGGCAGATTAATAGCAATAAAGAGCAGAGTCAAAAGAACAGACCTTGACATTGGGAGGAAAACAGAAGTCACTTTTTGCCGCATTGGCAATTGTTTTTAATTTTTTAGTTAGTAGTAAAAAATCTTATTTGGATATATTTAATTTGATCATATTATCTTACAGCTTTTTACATAGTATATACTTACAAAAACAGAATTTGCTTTTTGCCTGACTCATCTGTCATTTCTCAATTGAAAAAAACACAGTTGTAACAAAATATGTTTTATCTATTTCTGATTCTTATGATTAGTATAAGGGTGGTGTTTTTAAAATTAATAAAAGTAAATTTCTGAAAATATAAAATTTCTTAAAGCTTTTTAGTTGAAGTTTTGTAAATATAAATTTGGTTTTGTTTTAATAGATTTTAGACGTTATTCCTGACTCTGTGTGGTATTAAGTGCGTTGAATAAGAGCACTGCCAACACAGTATATCAAATTATGCAATGGAAAGGTCAAACTATTTCATATAATAGGTTATATTTCAGAAAGTTACTGCTTTATAACATTGTGGAACCTATTTTTTATGTTGGTATGTGGGGATGCTAGTTTTACTTGCCTTATACCTTGTCCATAATCTGTTACCCATAGTTTGTTTTTACTATATACCTAATAAGAGGGCTGTGTCTTAATGTGATCCTGCTATATTAATAATGACTCCTAGGTTCCTCAGTCTTTTTGGCAAGGTTTGGGAGAGGAAATTATTACATACTGCTAAAAAGTTTAAGATCTATGGTTTTTAAGTTTAAGATCTATGTTTCTTATATTATGTTTTATGTAAGAAATTATAAAATATAATAGGATATAATTAGAAAATTATAATCTTCAAGTGGAGAAGGATATAATATTCTTGTAGTTATAGAAATTACAAAAGATTGCTAAATTTGACTAAGTAAAAAAATTTTTTTTAAAATTCTGTGTGACAAAACAAAAACAACAACCAATCCATAATCAATGTCAAAAGACCAACTGGGAAAGTTTATTTGCATATGACATCATAGTTGAAGAGCTAATTTCTCTAATTTATAAAGAGTTGCTACAGATCAATAAGAAAAAAACCATCCATCTGATATAAAAATGAGAAAAGAGGAGGGAAAAGATTCACAGAAAATAAAAATGAAAAAACTATTCTTAAACATGTGAAAAAAGTTATAGTAAAATAACTTAAATTATATTTCCATGTATGATATGGCAAACATCTAAAGGTGTCCTGACCACTGTGTGGTGAGACAATAGCAAAATACATATTTTCAGACTTTGCTATTAGGAGCTATTTCAACCTTCTCTTGAAGCAATTTCACAGTATGTATAGATTTATAATGTGTGTACGATGATCCTGCCCTTCTGGGAATTTATAGACAGATTTGCTTACAAATATGAGAAATTAAATAATACCAAGATAGTCACTACAACATTATTTGCAAATGACAATAGATTGGAAGTAAATATCTATTAATAGGGATAGTAGAATAAGTTATGGTTCACTCACACAATGGAACAGCCTTTACAAAGAATAAAGAGCTCTGGCTGGGCACGGTGGCTCACGCCTGTAATCCTAGCATTTGGGGAGGCTGAGGAGGGCGGATTGCCTGAGCTCAGGAGTTCAAGACTAGCCTGGGCAACACGGTAAAACCCCGTCTCTACTAAAATACAACAAATTAGCCGGGCATGGCTGTGTGCGCTTGTAGTCCCAGGTACTCGGGAGGCTGAGGTGGGAGAATTGCTTGAACCGGGAGGCGGAGGTTGCAGTGAGCCGAGATCACGCCACTGCACTCCAGCCTGGGTGACAGAGTGAGACTCCCATCTCAAAAAATAAAAATAAAAATATAAAATAAAATAAAGAGTTCTGTTTGTACTGATACAGAATGGTCTCCAAGAAATATTAGTAAGTCAAAAAGGCAAGAAATGCAGAGTATGTAATATCTTGACCCTTGTGCAATGTTTAAGGTTAGAATTTCAAAGTTTATGCCTAAAAGAAAAGTATAATTTCAATTCTTAGGAAATTTTCACATTTTACTTAATTTACTTTAACCAAGTTTTTATAATATAAATATTAATAATGTATAAAAGCTGTAAAATATTTGTTGTTATGATGAGTTTAAATGAATTTTTGTGGTAGACTGTAGTGGGGGGAAATAGGTAAATATTTAGAGGCAAATATTCTGGCAATTATAAGAGGCTACTGTGTCTATCAAGAAAAAAATGTGAGGAAATCATGCCAAGATTTAGGAGATTATTCTTAAATATATTTCCGTATTTTCCCCTTTCTAGAGATTTGGTTCATAAAGCTTCTTTGTTCAGCATTTAGATAAAAAATGTATTGCACTTAGAGCATGCTTCATTATATCATTTCAAACTTTTTTAGTGAAACAGTTGAAGATTTATAATTTTCGTTCGTTTTATATTGATAATATAGACTTCTTTCCACTTTAAGTGCATCACTGAAAATATTATTATTCACTGTTTTTTTTGTAGGCAAAAGCAAAAGCTCGACCAGAATTGGCTTTATTTATGATAAAATACCTGATGACATTAATTGTTGGCATCTCTGCTGTCTTCTGGGTTGGAAGCAAAAAGACATGCACAGAATGGGCTGGGTTTTTTAAACGAAACCGCAAGAGAGAGTAAGAAACTATTGAATTGTCTGACATGATTTTTAAATAAGCAGATCAAAATACCAAGGAACCAAAATACCAATGTACTAGAGTTTCATTATATCAACTATTATTTCAATTTGATTAGCCAACTGAAGTTTGGAAATTTTTTTCATGAAAGAGACATGCTTTATTTTTGCATTTGTTATACTAGTCTTTGACATATACTATTCTATTTGAAATATAAATGAAAGATTTATGAAAGGCATATTTTCTTTTCATGATTTATAGTATATCCAATATTATTACTGCTGTCATTGGATTCATTATTTTGGGTACAGCATTTTAAATAATTTTATCCTTTTTATCAATGATAAAAGATTAAATAAGACTGTATATAAAGAAACCTATAAAGTATGATTCAAATATAAGTGATATGTTATGGCCATTATTTACTACCTTTAAATCTTATTACACACAGCTATGACCTATTTTCACTTATTTATCTTAAGATGTTAAAAATTCAAACTTATAGAATATTCTATAACAATATTGATTTATATTTATGAGTAATTCATCTTAGTTATATATATATAATATATATACTCATGTGTACACACACACTATATACAATGTACTATAGCTTTTTAAAAATTGTCCCCCACTGGTTTGATTAACTTATTTCAGAACTGTAGACCTGAAGAATCATATTAAACTGGATTTTTTTTGCACTATTATTATATGTCTATCTCATATTTATGTACTCACACTAATTTCAGTGTAACTTGCTAATTTTTAATGTTAGAAAGGAAAGAGTTATATTTAAATGAAGACCATTAATTGTATTCTCTATCCTTTTCTTCTGGTTTACTTTTATATTACGTATTTATGTACAATACAAATACAGTATTATGTATAGTACATTTATGCTGTTTTGAGTCTCCTTGCCCTCATCCTTTGATTCTTGCCTTTTTAATTTCTTACCAGTTTACTATTTATACTGACAAAAGCGACTTAGAGTGTATACCCAAAAGATTTTATAAAATCAATTTATGTCCTAGTATTTATAATCTCAGATTTTATAATAATACAAACCATAGAATTTTCAACCTTAGTTACTAAGGATTTTTGGCAAAAGATACGTGATATCCTTTAGAGCCTCTACTGTAACACTTGTAATTTGAGTAAATCCTCTCCTTCAATTTTCTTACAGTCCAATCAGTGAAAGTCGAAGAGTACTACAGGAATCATGTGAGTTTTTCTTAAAGCACAATTCTAAAGTTAAACACAAAAAGAAGCACTATAAACCAAGTTCACACAAGCTGAAGGTCATTTCCAAATCCATGGGAACCAGCACAGGAGCTACAGCAAATCATGGCACTTCTGCAGTAGCAATTACTAGCCATGATTACCTAGGACAAGAAACTTTGACAGAAATCCAAACCTCACCAGAAACATCAATGAGAGAGGTGAGAGCGGACGGAGCTAGCACCCCCAGGTTAAGAGAACAGGACTGTGGTGAACCTGCCTCGCCAGCAGCATCCAGCTCCAGACTCTCTGGGGAACAGGTCAACAAGAAGGGCCAGGCAGGCAGTGTATCTGAAGGTGCACGGAGCGAAGGAAGGTGAGATTTGATTTTATGTAAAATCATCACTATTTTAAATACTGCATTACACATTTTTTATTAAAGCATAACACATCTGGAAAGCATTTTGTGATATATTATGTCTGTACTCCTACCCGAAGGAAGTTTGGGTTCAGCCTATAAATAATGCTATTTAGTAGTTTAATTCTTAGCTTTGAGAACAGCTTTAATATATGTTGTTCAAGTAGGAATGTTCATTTCTGTGGTAATCGTTAAGAGTTACTTGTACATTTAAGTAAATGCAATTTACCTGAAATACAGGCTAAGTTTTAATTAATACTGCATTTTAATTCTGTCTAAAAGGTGTCACCCTATACAAAATTATAATGTGTCATTTTATCTAAAATTATTTTATTTTCTGAACATGAAATGATATTGACATTATCTTTAATGAGTTTTCTCAATGGCCATAGGTGACCAAAACACAGGTAAGCCAGAATGCAAACAGCTAATTGCATTAAGATCTCAAAGTTATCTTACCTAACCCTCTCAGACTAGGCTTCTCAGACTTCTCTGTGTTCCTATGGCAGCTTTCATATATTTGGATTGGAATTAGATACATGCTTTATCTTCTAGTAGATTTGTAACCTTCTCAAAGGGAAAGCTGAAGTCTTACTCATCTTTATGTTCCCAATTTCTTACACAGTACTGATCTATGGTGGAAAATCAATAAAACATTTGTTAAACTGAGGACAGGAATCCTGCCTTATTAATTCTATTCCCCATGAGACTCCATGTTCAGCCTATATACGGGTAGTGCTTGATGAAATTTCTGAAGTCAGTGAATATTATATTTTTAAAAATTATTTGGCCAGGCATGGTGGCTCACACCTGTAATCCCAGCACTTTGGGAGGCCAAGGTGGGCAGATCACAAGGTCAGGAGATTGAGACCATTCTGGCTAACACGGTGAAACCCCATCTCTACTAAAAATACAAAAAATTAGCCGGGTATGGTGGCACCCACCTGTAGTCCCAGCTACTTGGGAGGCTGAGGCAGGAGAATCTCTTGAAACCAGGAGGCGGAGGTTGCAGTGAGCCGAGATCGCGCTACTGCAGTCCAGCCTGGGCAACAGAGTGAGAGTCCGTCTCAAAAAAAAAAAAAAAAAACAAAAATTATTTGTATTTTGAAGTGTTAAAGTACACCTAAAGACGTTTAACTACTTATTCTCTGATAAAGGTGGACACTGGTTAGGGGTTAAACTCATGAAAAATGGCATCATATTTGTGCTTGTGGATGTGTGTGCGTCAATGTTTTTTCTTTTATCTAGGATTAGTCCAAAGAATGATATTACTGACACTGGCCTGGCACAGAGCAACAGTTTGCAGGTCCCCAGTTCTTCAGAACCAAGCAGCCTCAAAGGTTCCACATCTCTACTTGTTCACCCGGTTTCAGGAGTGAGAAAAGAGCAGGGAGGTGGTTGTCATTCAGATACTTGAAGAACATTTCTCTCATTACTCAGAAGCAAATTTGTGTTACACTGGAAGTGACCTATGCACTGTTTTGTAAGAACCACTGTTACATTCTTCTTTTGCACTTCAAGCTGCATTGCCTACTGTTATACTGGAAAAAATAGAGTTCAAGAATAATATGACTCATTTCACACAAAGGTTAATGACAACAGTATACCTGAAAACAGAAATGTGCAGGTTAATAATATTTTTTTAATGGTGTGGGAGGACAGAGTTAGAGGAATCTTCCTTTTCTATTTATGAAGATTCTACTCTTGTTAAGAGTATTTTAAGATATACTATGCTATTTTACTTTTTTGATATAAAATCAAGATATTTCTTTGCTGAGGTATTTAAAACTTATCCTTGTATCTTTTTATACATATTTAGAAATAAGCTTATATGTATTTGAACTTTTTTGAAATCCTATTCAAGTATTGTTATCATGCTATTGTGATATTTTAGCACTTTGGTAGCTTTTACACTGAATTTCTAAGAAAATTGTAAAATAGTACTATTTTATACTATAAAAAAAGATATACCAAAAAGTCTTTTAATAGGAATTTAACTTTAAAAACCCACTTATTGATACCTTACCATCTAAAATGTGTGAATTGTATAGTCTCATTGTTTGAGGAATTTCACGGATCTAAATTACGTAACTGAAATAAGGTGCTTACTCAGAGTGTCCACTATTGATTGTGTTATGCTGCTCACTGATCCTTCTGCTTATTTCAAATAAAATGTCCTAAAGGGTTAGTAGATAAAATGTTAGTCTTTTGTATATTAGGCCAAGTGCAATTGATTTTCTTTTTTTAATGTTTCATGACCACCCATTGATTGCATTATAACCACTGACAGTTGCTTATACTTTTTCTTTGTTTTAACTTTTGTTTTTCAACATTTAGAATATTAAATTTTGTATCGTACAAATGTAAAATTTGTATCCTTCTCAGACATTTTGTAGAATTCATTTCGGCAGCTCACTAGGATTTTGCTGAACATTAAAGAGTGTGATAGCGATATTAATGCCAATCAAATGGAAAAAAGGTAGTCCCAATAAACAAGACACAATGTTTTTATACAACATACTTAAAAATATTAAGGAGTTTTCTTAATTTTGTTGCCTATTACGTATTATTCTCTGAACAAGGTTTTCTGATGCTTTTGGTTTTCTCTCCATTTAGCATTTGCTCTCAGTTTTTTTCTCTATTTAGCATTCTGTTAAGGCATAAAAACTATGTACTGTATGGAAAATGTTGTAAATATTACCTTTTCCACATTTTAAACAGATAACTTTGAATACAAAAACTTTGTTTTGTGTGATCTTTTCATTAATAAAATTATCTTTGTATAAGAATTATGGAGTATTCTGTGGTTAGGTATAGTAGTTCTGGCCAAGGAAGTAGTGTAATTGTTTAGATTAGTGACTCCATGACTGATAAGTCAGAAGCTTCTTTTTAACTTTGAAGGAGAATACAGTCAAGACTCTTGTTTTTTGTCACGATTTCTCTCCAAAAATGTAAATAATACAGCTATATTAAGTGTAACTTTTTAAAGCCAGTAGGAAAGATCTGGGGTGTGGGGTGTGAAGCAAAAGGAACCCCAGGACCCTGTTTTCCTCCTAACAGTGATTAGGTGATACAGACAAACCTCCCAAAAAAGAAGGCTAAAATATATGGATGAAATAAAACAGTAGGCAGATTTCTGTGATGGGGAAAAAAAGAAGTAAAATAATATTACCCCCAAACATTAAAAAACTAATAAGATAGTGAGGAATTGCCAGGTTAAGATCTGGGAAAAGAGAGAAATTCTCACTATGAAGCCCAACATTTGGAGCTGCTTTTGCCCAGGAGCATTTGATTACTTGGAAAGGGTGGCTGAGAAGTGGAACAGTGCTATTGACAGCCTCAAAGGGCTGGAAGACAAGGGGTCTGCAGCCACCCTACACTTAGAATTTTGACCTCAAAGGGCTGGATCCTAAAAGTACATGTGAGTTGTACATAAAGCAGCCCTGCTTCAAGTTGTCTGGGTAGATAGAAAAAGCTCAAACCCTGACATTAGATTAAGGTAGCTCTGGATTAGTAATACCCTCAAGCACCAGGTAAATGAAAACCTTCTCTGGAGGAAGAAAATGTTATTTTATATACTCTAAAAGTACCACAGTGCTCATCATACAATCAAACAATCAGGTATGCCAAAAAGACTATTTTTGTTCATTAAAACGTGAACAAGAATTGGCACAAGCAAGAGAAGAAGATCCCCAGGTACTGCTGATGTATTACTAGACATACATTATGTAAATTAAAAGTACAAGCAAGGAAAACAATAAGATACTACACACATATAAGAATGGGCAGCACATAGTGACTTCCTTCCAAAGAATCCAAGTACAGGTGGTACAGGGAGAGTAGCATTTGCAGTGGAGAAACCTGACAAACTCTCAGCGAGAGGTACCTCACTACTCAGAAGGCGAACAAAGTCAAGAGTGGTAAGTCATGTTGAGAGTGTTACCTTTCATATGATGTGATGAAAATTGCAGTTTACCTCTGATCTTCCCAAAACCTATAATCTCATTCTAGTTGTGAAATATGAGATGAATCTCAGCAGATGGACATTTTACAAGATAGCTGACCAGTCCTCCTCAAAAGGAGTTAAAATCCTCAAGAACAAGGAAAGTTTGGGAAACTATCACAGCCAAGAGGAGCTGAAGGAGACATGACCACTAAACGTAATGTGGTATCTTGGAAAAGAAAAAAGCACATTAGATAAAACCTAAGGAAATTCGAATAAAGCTTAGTCATCCAAGTCAGCTAAATGTTCTTTAATTGTGTGTGATAATTTTCTTCCTTCTGCTTGCTTTTTCCACCTTTTAGTCAGATATTGAACTCCTTGATGAATCCTTTAATTTTCTCATCTTTCCTCTTCTTTTGCCGATCTCTTTGGATTTTTTTCTTTGAAACTTTATTAAATGTATTTTTAAATTTTTGTTTGAAGTTTTTTTGGCTATAATTTTTTAATTTCACAACATTTAAAAAATTGTGTTCTTTTTAAATACCTTTCTGTTTTATGATTATTTCATATATGCTGTATTTCAAGATACACAATTTACTTCTTAAAGGTCATATGGGAAACATTAATTTATAATATTTATTTTGTAGCAGGTGACTTTATTAAAGTCCCTCAGTCCCTCTAATAATTTTGCAGTTGATTTTTCCTGGATTTTCTAGGTGGATGATCTTTTCCTCTCAAATAATGATAATTTTATTTCTCAGATGTAAGCTGGAACTTCTAGCCAGTTAACATTAATAGTAGTAGCAGTAGACATCCTTGTCTTGTTTCTTTATTTTAAAGAAAATGCCTATAGTACTTCATCATGAAGAACAATGTTGGCATTCAACATAAGATAGGTATTTCTTAACGAGTTAAAAGAATCCTATTCCATCTTATAATTTTTTTTTAATGAGCAATATGTACCGAATTTTATCAAATGCCCTTTTGCTACCAGGATTAGTCAGTATGAGGCTAACTTCTGTAACAATCCTCAAAATCGTAGTAGCTTTAGAAACTTATTCATGTGACAGGTGTGAATGTTCTTGAGGTAGCCTTCCAAATTCAAGCAACCACCACTTCCATCTTATGGCTCTGCCATCTCTCTCACTGAGTGAGAAAGAGAGAAAGTAAATGATTGCACAGAAAAATGTTTCATGAGCTAGAGTTGAAAGTGACATGCAACATTTCCAGCTGCATTTCATTTACCAGAACTCAGGCATAAATCTAGATGTCTTCCTGACAGGGAGGAGAAACAGACTTACTGAGCCATTGGCCAGCATGTCAGTCTACTAATGTGATGTGTTAAATAAATTTCCTAACATAATGCCATCCTTTCATTCCTTGAATAACCCTGCTTGATCATGATGTATCATTTAATACTTCTGGATTTGATTTGTTAGTGATTTATTTAGGAGTTTTTAAATGTGCATCTATATCTACCTATATTGTAAATGATTTACCAGCCCCAGGCAATATTACAATATTTTTTTTTTTTTTTGAGATGGAGTCTCGCTCTGTCGCCCAGGCTGGAGTGCAGTGGCGCGATCTCGGCTCACTGCAAGCTCCGCCTCCCGGGTTCACGCCATTCTCCTGCCTCAGCCTCCCGAGTAGCTGGGACTACAGGCGCCCACAACCGCGCCCGGCTAATTTTTTGTATTTTTAGTAGAGACGGGGTTTCACCGTGGTCTCGATCTCCTGACCTGTGATTCGCCCGCCTCGGCCTCCCAAAGTGCTGGGATTACAGGCGTGAGCCACCGCGCCCGGCCAACAATATTTGTAATAAGTAAACTTGAATTTTAAAAGTATTTATTTTTAATAGCAAAATTCAAAAGCATTATTTAATTTTTTAAAAAAGCAGTTTTTCTTTTTCATGTCACCAGAGTCTTTGAGGCCCCCCCAAAAAAATAAAGCCTGCTGTCTACCAGCCTGACAAACATGGTGAAACCTTGTCTCTACTAAAAATACAAAAATTAGCTGGGCATGGTGGCGGGCGCCTGTAGTCCCAGCTACTCAAGAGGCTGAGGCAGGAGAATTGCCTGAACCCAGAAGGCGGAGATTGCAGTGAGCCAAGATTGCGCCATTGCACTCCAGCCTGGGTGACAGAGCAAGACTCCATCTCAAAAAAAAAAAAAAAAAAAAAAAAAAAAAAAAAAAAAAAGGTCTGCTGTCTCAGAAAAAAAGGTGAAGTTAATTTTTATAAGAATTACATAGCAGTTTTCAGCCAAGAAAGTTGACTTAAATTACATAATGCATTTACATTTACAGTAACAAAATTGGCACGAGCACTGTGCAGCTAAACCCAACAGCAGCAAAGTCTGCTAGAAACCCTCACTTTGAAAGTCTGCTACAAACCTTCAACAAAATTTCATGAAATGCCATGTTTCAAAAGGACTCAGAACACACACTGGGATCCACCACTGCTATGCTGTTCATGGTTCTGAAGAAATCTTCCCTACACTCTCTTAATCAAACTAGACTGAAAACAGATCATAATTGCCAGCCATCATCAAAATCACAGTTTTAGTGCTTTCTTACTCTTTCATCTTCTCAGAAACGTACCACAGGTAGGTGTTTCCAGTTCCTACTGCTGGAAAGTTTTAACCTTGCCAAGCAGGCAGTTACTCTCAGGAAATGAAAGATATGATTTGTAATAACCACAAGAAGTCCTGCAGTTGCTTTTCTGCATGGAAAGCATGATATTTAATACCTCACTGCCCACTGCGCAAGTCAGATACTTAAATTCCAAGTTTTAACCATGGCCCCTGTGATCTGTCATGTGCAGAAGAATCAAAACTTTCATTAACTCACAGTGAAAATGTGTCCACAAAGAGCGAGAAAAAATTAAAAGTTTAATCCAAAATGATCAAAGACATTGGGATCCAGAGCCAGGCAGTAGTGGAGAGCAGCATAGTAAAGTTCATTATGAATATTACTGCAGGATGGTAGCCAAATGGAAGCAGTATGCAAAGAAATACATTGAAATGAAAAGGAGAAAAGACTTGTAAATATAAAAACAGATGGAAAATTATTGCTAAGGTGAGTCAGTTTAGCAGCCAGTTCTGAGGTTTGCATTTTCTATCCCTAGAAGAAAAAAAGAGCCAGAGAAAACGTTGAAGAAAAAAGGTTTTCTAATTTTCCGCCACAAAAAGAAAAAAAGACATGAAGGAGGATGAACCTACTTAAGTCTTGATAGAAACATCTTAGAGAAAGTTTTCAAATAAATTATTTTCTAAACACATGCCATAGTTCATCTTCATTAATACTGAACACACTTTAAGTATTTTCTACTATTTCACTTAGATTAGGTTTTAACAAACATACCTAGTGTAGAATCTATTAAAGCTTACATTTAATACCTATGTTTATATACTATTCATTATAATAATTATAATGATCATAATACATTTAGAATATGTTGCAAAGAGAGGCACAAAATCAATAGAGATTAAGAAAAAAATTTTTCTAAAGTTGCACGAAAATGAAATATCTGAATATCTTTTTTCCCAAGTGCTAACTAGAGTAAAACTGTCTAGTTTGTGGGTTTATTTCCTTAGGGACCTATTCCAGGATCTAATTAGTTTCACTGTCAGGAAATACATAAGTCTGAATATACATACTACACATTATCTAGAGAAACTGACCAGCAAGGTAAGAGCTTCCCTCATGGTTTTAGTCCTTCCCAACTGTCAGCCCAGTGTCCCCTCATGAGAATTCTCGTAAAACAGAAACCTTCAGACTTGTAAACAAAGCTGACCACTGGCAAAACCCTTACTGGCATTTCCAGCCTCTTAACCGCCACCTCTATTAGTGCAGGCTCCATGTGAAAAAGAATGACATGCTGTGTTTCTGGAGCTGACCTTGTTGGCAGGCTGTGGGCAAATAAAAGGTACAGTAAAACAAAACAGGAGGGCTGTGTTTCCTCGACTGACAGGCATCACTGCCTCCTTGTCACGCATCCTCAGGCTCTGGGGAGGCCTTTGCAGGCTTACCACATGGACACTGAGCAGTCCAGAGGTGTTCTTTTATGAAAGCAAAGACCATGAACGTGGCATACAACACAACCCAAAGTGGGGGGAGGGTGCCTCGGGGCACTGTAGACAAGGCAGAGTCTGGCTACCTGGACACTCTGAAGAGACCAAACACAATATAAAAACACAGCCTCAACTCAGTAAGAGTACAGAGTGACAGGGGAGACTGCATTCACCCTTGCAAGGGGGACGAACATCTAAAGAACTAGCAGGTAATCCATATGAAATCTACCTGCATGGACTTGGAAGATTCTTGTATTAGTCTGTTCTCACACTGCTCATAAAGACATACCCAAGATTGGGAAACTTATAAAGAAAAGAAGTTTAATTGACTCACAGTTCCACGTGGCTGGGGAGGCCTCACAATCACGGCAGAAGGCGAAGGGGAAGCAAAACATATCTTACGCGGCAGCAGGCAAGGGGGCATGTGCGGGGTAACTCTCAGCATCAGATCTCGTGAGACTTATCACCATAACAAGAAAAACCTGCCCCCATGATTCAGTTACCTCCCACTGTGTCCCTCCCATGACATGAAGGGATTATTACAATTCAAGGTGAGATTTGGATGGGGACATAGAGCCAAACCATATCAATTCCCAAAATATTTTCAAGCACAAAAAAACTTGCAAAATTATACTTACACAATAATACCATGTATGTAAACAACCTCCACCCCACAAAACCACACTAATACTTTCTATTATTACTTACACAGGTATCTACATGCATAATGATACCATGTGTGTTAACAACCTTCACCCCATAGAACAATACTATATGTTTTCTATGGTTACATGTAAATAAATGCATATGGGAAGTTGAGGAAAATATAGAAACATGGGTTATCTCTGTGGAGAGGGTCAGTATTGTAAGTGATGATCAAAGCAGACTTTAGCCTGATCTGTAGTGTAAGGGGACTCTATTAACGTATCATATGTAATCATTAAGAATCTCCTTATTTATTTATTTACTTATTTATTTTGAAACAGAGTCTTGCTTTGTTACCTAGGCTGGAGTGCAGTGGTGCAACCTTTGCTCACTGCAACCTCCGCCTCCTGGGTTCAACTGATTCTCCTGCCTCAGCCTACCGAGTAGCTGGGATTACAGGTGCCTGCCACCACGTCCAGCTAATTTTTGTATTTTTAATAGAGACAAGGTTTCACCATGTTGGCCAGGCTGGTCTTGAATTCCTGACCTCAAATGATCCGCCTGCCTTGGCCTCTCAAAGTGCTGGGATTACAGGCGTGAGCCACGGCACGCAGCCAAGAATCTGCATTTTTAAAAAGAAAATCCACTAAGCACAGATCTAGCTAATTCGTGGGTTCAGTCACAACTGCCTGAGTCTGGGCCTGATGCAGCCATTGTTTCTGTGGATGTGGGCCACACACCTGCAGGCCAGGGAGGGGCAGCCCACACCGCTGAGGTCAGGAAAAGCCACCGGTGCATCCAGTTCAAACTCCCCTTGGCTCCTCGATCCTGTGCTTCTCCTTTCTCTGGAACCACATTCTCTTTAGTTGGCAATCACCACGTTTATTGGGAACCTCTGTGCCTGCTTCTTTCTCTTCAGTGCCTTCCCCAGATTTGACTCCCACCCCCACAAATAAAGCACAGACCTGGTAATTTGTTCCCCCACCGGGAAGATGGAGGAGCCTCCCAGGGTGAGACTTCAGGGACAAGGCAAAGGAGACAAAGCTGAGGTAGGCTGCGTTCAGTGGAACACCCACTAGGACCGATTCCTCCTGTCCACACCCTAGTGCACACACCACCAGTACCTCAAGTGCTGCCAGCAGCAGGCAACTCATCACCACAATTTTTCTTCTATGTGCCTCAACCTCAAGTTGCGAAACTGCTCAAAAGTGCGATCTGAGGTTAGGGAGAATGTAAGGCATTCGTGGCTTTCTGCAGAAGATAAACCCCTGTTCTTCTCTGGAAACTCCAGCAATATATTCACCCATGTCCCTTAGAGCCATGCAGTTGACCCAGGCCCTTGAGTTCTGGACAGAGGAACAGGAACCCATGGAGCTGAAAAAGTTGGCTGTTTACAGCTCGCTTTGTCCTAGTAGCCATGGCTAGGTGTTCATGGGGACCACCGAATTTTGATCAGCAGTTCCCAGCTTGCTGGATAGTTCCTACATAGGCTGAACTGCGAAGGGCCTAAGTTTCTTGTCTGTACTTGCCTACTGCCTAAGCTGCTAAGAGATTAGGTTTTGATTTTAGAATTTAACCTAGTCCCTTCCCTCTAGGTCAGATGAGTCAACTTTTCTTCTTAACATGTTTGCCAATAGCAAAAATAACTTTCCTAACCATCTGACACTTAAACCAAAGAGTCATTATTTTTAAGCAAGAGGACAAAATGTTCCAATAAGAATACTTAATACATCAGTGAAAGATAAACCCCGGTTGTGGCCTGGGAGACCACTAGAGCCTCCCAAAGATATTCTTCTATCACTGCTGGATCTGCCAATCAACCTGTAGAATATAGCCAAGAAGAAAGAGCATATTATATTTTGACAAGATAACATACACACTATAGACCCTGAACTCAGTGACTCTCAAGAGTTTTTTTCTGTCTTTAAAATTTTTGTTTTGTTTTGTTTTGTTTTGTTTTGAGATGGAGTCTTGCTCTGTCACCCAGGCTGGAGTGCAGTGGTGTGATCTCATCTCACTGCAACCTCCGCCTCCTGGTTTCAAGCAATTCTCCTGCCTCAGCCTCCCAAGTAGCCGGGACTAAAGGCATGCGCCACTACACCCAGCTAATTTTTGTATTTTTAGTAGAGACAGGGTTTCACTGTGTTGGTTGGCCAGGATGGTCTTGATCTCTTGACCTTGTGGTCTGCCCGCCTTGGCCTCCCAAAGTGCTGGGATTACAGACATGAGCCACTGCGCCCAGCCAAAAGTTTTTTAAAATTTTTTAATTGACACATAATAATTGTACATATTTGTGGGATACACAACATTTCAATACATATATAGTGATCACATCAGGGTTTGGGTTGATTTTATGGTTTTTTGCAGAACTAGAGGCTGGTATTCAGACTGGGATGCATGTTACAGTTCCTCCTCCTCATTGTCTGGAAGTGGGAGGAGGTGATAAAGTCTACTGTCATCTGTACTTCAAGCTCTAGACCAGGTCCTCATGGCACAGAACTCGAGATATACCAAGGAGTTAAGATTATATCTCATACATAGAACAGAGACCCATGGGAATAATGGAACCTTATGGTTTTTTAAATATTTTACTAAGACCCTTCTTCCATATTTCTCTGGATCTGGAAACAGGACCATTTATTGGTTATAAAGCCCTGTTTACTAAGGCAAACTAAAGGGTGTAATTGGCATCCTAGGTTTTAAAATTTATAAATATTAAGTGCATGTCTGTGTGTGTGTGTGTGTGTGTGTGTGTGTGTGTGTGTGTGTGTGAAGCTTTTGGAACACCACTTAAGAACTCCTAAGAAAACCCCACGTCAAGCCTCCGTCACACACACTCAGGTAAATGGGTCTGCTCTGAAGACCAAATTTTGCCTTGAGTGATGTGTTCTAAGATCTAATCTTGGGAGGATCAGGAGGCCAGGAACACAAGCAAACCCATTTGACTCTCACAATAAGCCACATTCTCCAGTGGCAGGTTTAACATCAACATACATTCTCAAAAATCAGGGGGAGGTATAACTAAATGAGCACTCACTCAGACAAACTACAGAGGTATTTGGTAAATCTATTTGTAAATAAAGTGAAAAAGAAGAGGCTCTGCTTTCTTCTCAACCCTGTGTTGCTAATTAGTTAGGGAAAAAATTGAAAGAGGTCATATGCACAATCCTGTGTCAAAATAAGAATTCCTATTACCATGGAACAATACTTTGGTTTCTCACTTATATGAACTCTTACACAATAGTTGGTCCAGAAACAATTCAACTCATCGAAAAATGAATAGCAATTTTAAAGTGGAACTGAGGACCTATGCAATAAAGCTACAAGAAAAAGAAAAGAAACAAGACAAACAAATGGCAGACACAGAACACCTCCCAGAAAATATTGTTATAGGGCAGATAAAATGTTTGACAAAACATATCATTTTTACAAGTTTTAGAAATCAGTGAAACAATCAACACTGTAAAAGAAATAAACAACATAAGAGCTTGAAGATGACATGGGGAAAAGATGCAAGGAGGCAAAACATGAATTACCACCAAAACTCAGTAAAGAAATAGAAAAGAATTGGAAGCAGCACAGAGGATAACAAGCATTTCCTATAACAGCAATGGACATAGAGAAGAGGACCGAAAATAGTAAAATAAATAAAAATGACTAAGAGTTAAAGACATTGAAAGAGAACATGGTAGTTCTAGAAGACAAAGGACATTAGTATTTCTATAACTAGTGACCCCAAAGAAGATAACTAAAATAACAGAACATATAATATCTAATAAGAGGCCAGGCATGGTGGCTCGTGCCTGTAATCCTGCACTTTGGGAGGCCCAGGCAGGTGGATCACTTGAGGCCAGGAATTTGATACCTGGCCAGCATGGCAAAACTCCATCTCTACTAAAAATACAAAAATCAGCCAGGCATGGTGGTACATGCCTGTAGTCCCAGCTACTCGGGAGGCTGAGGCAGGAGAATCACTTGAACCTGGGAGGCGGACGTTGCAGTGAGCTGAGATCGCACCACTGCACTCCTTGGAAAACTGTGGCAACTCAACAAATACAGGGCCACCAAGGCCCTAATCGTTTAGAAATGACAGTTTGGGTCTTCACTTGGAAAAAAGTCTCCAACCAAATGAAAGGCTGGTGGACGAAGAGGGAAACGTGGGGTGGGTAAGGGAAGAGGCAGCTATAGGATATGAGCTTAGGCCTCAGAACTTCCCCCCTTTCTGACACTACCTAGATGAAAGCATTGGTTTGTTGCTGATTTAAGTTTTATTTCAGGAGCATAAGCATTACCCTACAGTAGTCATGGTGATATTTAAAGGATTTTGTTACTTTTATCCAAAAGAAAAAATAAATATTTTAAAGTTTTTTTGTTTTGCTTTGGTTTTTGAGTCTCGCTCTGTTGCCCAGGCTGCAGTTCAGTGGCACGATCTTGGCTCACTGCAGCTTTCACCTCCGGGGTTCAAGCAACTATCCTGCCTCAGACTCCCAAGAAGCTGAGATTACAGGCACAGGCCACCACGCCTGGTTAATTTTTGTATTTTTAGTAGAGATGAGGTTTTGCCATGTTGACCAGGTGGTCTCGAACTTCTGGCCTCAAGTGATCCCCCTGCCTCAGCCTCCCAAATGCTGGGATTACAGGCATGAGCCACCACACCCAGCTTAAAGTATTTTTATATCAAATAATTCTTGCTGTGCAGCTCCCAATACATTGGATCAATGAAGGGCATTCACCCCCTCAGGAGAACATCAGATACAGCCAAGAGCACAGGGGTCAGGGGATGTGAGTGACTAAATGTGTCCTGGCCCCATACAGCCAGTTCGGTTGCAAAGAAGAAAGGTGCCAGGGTGGGTGTGGGATTCCTGAGACCTAAACTGGATCCTGGCTTTCAGACTGGAAAGATCCCAAGGCATCAGACTATCCAAAAAGAGAACTGCTTGGGCAGGAAGGAGCTCTAAGGGCTGAATGTGGGATGAGGCAGGGAGAGGGCCAGAGGCAGCCACCTCTCTAGAGTGCCCCTTGACTCCCTGCTTCATTGATGGACTCTAGAAATAGCCAAGTGCTCCCAGAAATAACCACAAATTATGGTATCTGTCAGGTACCATCTCACGGATAAGGATCTAATGGAAAACGCTAAAGGTCCTTGCTCTCATGAAACTTACATTCCAGGAGGTATCAGAAAATAAGCAGGTTATTGAATAAACAAACAAGGTCAATTCATATAGGGAAGGTATTAAATACTGGAATATTACTCAATGATGTTAACCAAAACATCATTTATAACAGAAGCTGAAGTGTCTACAAATATGCAACTGGTTATATACTTTATTCCATTCCATGGAATACTGTGAAAATACTAAATTAATTAAAAGACAAGGAAGAACGGTAAGTGTTCATAGGGACAGATGCCCAGGATTCACTGTTAGTGAAAAAAGCAGTTTATAGCATAATATGTATATGATAATCCTGTTTGGTTTATATTCTAATGCAGTTGTATATGTATAATGACTAGAAATATATGTACCAAACTACAGACAATGGTTATTTTAGAGGAGTGAGATTATGGTGGGGGTCAATAGCAGGGAAAACTTTTACTTTCTGCACTGTGTACTTCTACATTGTTTGATTTCAAAATAAGTACATGCTATTCCCCACCCACCTCCAAAATAGGGGTGGAGGAAGAGAGTGGTAGCTCAAAGTGGTAAGAAAGAACAGCCTGTTTTGCAAACTTCTATTACTTGTTTAACTAATTTGACGCTTCAGGTAAATTGAGGCATATTGCAGTTCAAGCTACATATCAAGATATAAATGAAAATAAGCAACTTTATGAATTTAATTATCTTAAACACTATTCTAGAAGTTTCCAAATTATTTATTACCAAATAAACATTTTTTTTTCAATTTTGTAAAAGATAAAATATGCTTGTTTCTGGAACACAACCTGTAAAATTTCATTGATTCTATATATGATATTAATGTATAAAATGCAAAGTTGGTTTTTACCTTCTACTGTAACTTGGTTTAGAACTTGACTTTGATGAGTGTCCTGTGTCTCGATAGACATCTTAGAAATATTTGATGTGTTTTAGTCCTATACAGAATTCTAAGTTAAATATTTCAAGATGACTTTGGTCAGCCAAGCCTGACTGCTGGTATGCAGACATGAGCAAATCACTAAGAAAAATAATTAAAACCCTTACTTTGGATAGGCAGCTTGGAAACCAGCATATCTGTTGAACGTATTAACAATGACTCATAACCACATGAGTTAAATATACTGAGGAACTAAGTGTTTAGCTCATAGTTCTGGGTGTCCTGAGGTCTGGGATTACTATAACTCCAACAGAAAATAGTGATTGGATTAGATACTGGACTCGACTCCCAACTTCAAGGCCAAGAGTTTGCTAATAATGTACCCTGTAGGACTCAGACAGGAGGGGAACCTCCCTGCCTCCTTCTGCCTTCTATTTTCCAGGACTCTGTCAGGCAAGAGGGGGAAAATATCTTTGCAGCAGGCCGTGGTGTGACTTGGATTATTGCTTCAGATGCAAAGTCCAAAAATCTCAGAACAAAAGTAGTTCTGGTGACAAGTTGTAATGAGAAAGAAAGCTGTAGGTGACAAGTTGTAAGGAGAAAGAAAGCTGTAGGTGACAAGTTGTAAGGAGAAAGAAAGTTGTATTTCCTTGCCATCTTAGGGGATCCCCAGGAGCGCTCAGGACAATGCAACTTGTATCTGGGCCTCCTCCAGCAGGGAAAGCAGCAGACGGGTGTCTGCTGGCAATCTGTCACCTTCTCTTTCTGCGTGCTCCTGACCTTGGGAGTCACAGCTCTGCAAAGGGAACACTCCAGAGCTCTGGGCCTCCCAGGGACAAACTACGCTCTCGAAAGGAGCTGATGCACTTGCTTACCTCAAACTGTAAATGCTGTTGGGGTGTAAATCTTCCCAGATACATGAGAAAA
This sequence comes from Macaca mulatta, assembly GCF_049350105.2. Taxonomy (NCBI): domain Eukaryota; kingdom Metazoa; phylum Chordata; class Mammalia; order Primates; family Cercopithecidae; genus Macaca; species Macaca mulatta. The sequence continues at coordinate 113,701,620 of NC_133413.1, forward strand.
AAACTGTAGAATTTTGCTGAGTGAGAAAAAGAATAAACAACTAATACACGCAACAATGGATGAATCTCAAAAACATTACACTGAGCAAAGGAAACCAGACACAATGCGCACACAAAAAGCACATCGTCCAGAAGTGGGCGAGAGACAGGTTAGCCTGGGAAGGGTCATACAGTTGTATAGGCATGTCTATTATCTCTCCATAAAATGTGTGGGCCTATGTCATCTATTTGGGCTTCATCCAAAGTTCTGAGGAAAAAGGAACAGTCATCTTTAACATATCTGTGTCCTCAACCAAAAGCTGCCAATTGCCAACTCAATATCCATTTCCCCCATTCTTTTTCATTGCAAAACTCCAATTTACTTAAGTAGCAATTCTATTCTACATAGGGAAATTAGTCCCAGGAGTTTCTCCTTGATTTGCCTGAGTCTATTGTGGTTATCTCATTCACAGGATTAAGGATTATTTTAGGGTTAAGTATGTGGCCTCCTTCTGGCCAATGAGATGTGTATAGAGCAGGGGCCCCTGAGAAAGATTCTCTTCCTCAAGAAAGAAATAATTCAAGAGATGGTCCTCTTCTTCCTCTAGGCATTGTTGCATCTATCAGGGACACCTGAGTGAGCTGTCTCCCAGGGAGGATGATACTGTGAGGACAAAGCCAGAATCTTAAAATGCAGAACCTAAAGATGGAAAAAAACTTGAATCTTTGATGATGTGGTTGAACTCTGAATTAATTCAACCCAGAGCAGCCCTCCTTCTGAACTTCTTATTAAAATAGAAAATAAATTTCCTTCTTGTTTAAGTCATACTGAGTTGGAGTTGATATTACACGCTGCTGATAGCACCTTAACTGATTTAACAATCAACTTTTTGGGGGGTGATGCATATTTCCCAATATAGTGTCTATCACATAAAAGACACTCAGTCAATGTTTGCTGAAATATTATAAGAAATGTATACGGCTTGGCATGGTGGCTCACGCTTGTAATCCCAGCACTTTGGGAGGCCGAGGCAGGCAGATCACTTGAGGTCAGGTGCTCCAGACCAGCCTGGTCAACATGGTGAAACCCCTTCTCTACTAAAAATGTAAAAATTAGGCAGGCATGGCGGTGCAAACCTGTAATCCCAGCTACTTGGGAGGCTGAGGCAGAAGAATTGCTTGAACCTGGGAGACAGAGGTTGCAGTGAGCTGAAATAGCTCAACTGCACTCCAGCCTGGGTGACAGAGTGAGAATCTACCAAAAAAAAAAAAAAAAAAAAAAAAAAAAAAGCAGGTATATATCAGACACTTTGATAACTACAGACACATCATTCCATCCAAATAAGTCTGAATTTGAGCTTATTTATACTGCAAAATGAGTAGAAAAGTAAGAGGACATGTAGGATTTATGTGGAGTGAGGCCATCTGGGAATCACTGATGGTCAAGCATATCAGAGAGCTGGGCACAGTGGCTCATGCCAGTAGTATCAGCTACTCAGGAGGTGAAAGGAGAAGATAGCGTGAGCCCAGGAGTTTGAGGCTGCACTGAGCTATGATCACGCCATTCCACTCCAGCCTGGGCGACAGAGAGAGACTCTGAGTCAGAGACTCAGACAGAGATAGATAGATAGATAGATAGATAGATAGATAGATAGATAGATAGATAGATAGATAGATAGATAGATAGATAAATGTAGCGGGGAAAGCAACAGTAACCATCTGGCTGGGGAAATGTGATTTACAACTACAGGAACTTCAACCTTCAGTATGAAATCCTTGAAAATTCTGCTATAAACATGAGGGAATGATGGCAAGGCAGAATAAGTGACAAGCTGCAAGTTTTTCTAAATCTGAAGGCTGATTAAGATTAATCAAACAGATACTGAGCCTCTAGAACAAAAGGTTGGAAGCTTTCTGTTACACCCTGAGTTCCTCTACTCTTCGGTACTTAGATAAATCTTCGGTACTTAGATAGATCCATACAGATCTGCTTTGCATATTGCCACAGCCAAAGCAATTTTTACAATGAAGGTGATGGCAATTCCAGGAAGCCTTTGTTCAAAAGATTACCCAGAGCCATGGTTTCGTGTGGACCTTAATCAACACTGTACTATTCCATCCAATCATCCCTACTGATTTAAAATGGACTTTATTTTTTTAGAGCAATTTTAGGTTCACAGCAAAATTGAGCAGAAGATGCAGAGAATTTCCAAATCCTCCCTTCCCCCTACTGTCAACATCCGCCACCAGAGTGGGGCATGTGTAGCAAGTGATGAGCCTATATTGATGCATCATTATCATCCAAAACCCATAGTTTACATGAGGGTTTACTCTTCATGCACTTGACAAATGTATAATGACATATATCCACCATTGTTGTATGGTACCAAGTAGGTTTTTTTTTTTTTTTTTTTTTTTTTTTTGGTGAGATGGAGTCTCGCTCTGTCGCCCGGGCTGGAGTGCAGTGGCTGGATCTCGGCTCACTGCAAGCTCCGCCTCCCAGGTTTACGCCATTCTCCTGCCTCAGCCTCCCGTGTAGCTGGGACTACAGGCGCCCGCCACCTCGCCCGGCTAGTTTTTTGTATTTTTTAGTAGAGACGGGGTTTCACCGTGTTAGCCAGGATGGTCTTGATCTCCCGACCTCATGATCCGCCCGTCTCGGCCTCCCAAAGTGCTGGGATTACAGGCTTGAGCCACCGCGCCCGGCCGGTACCAAGTAGTTTTTATGTCTTCTTTATAAGCTTATAAACTGCATATGCATTTCATTTTTACTGATGTCACTAGAGCAGGCAGAATAGAAGAGAGAATGGAACAATCACCTTACACCTCTTTCAAACAGATAAACTGGTGGAGGACTCTGTAAGTGAAGATTTATCACAAGAATTGAGACTTTCTTTTTTGGTGCAGAAACAAAGAACACACCACTGGAAATAAAGACCAGTGTGGAAACAAGTAGTGAACCGAAGTGCAATAATGATGATTATTATAGAGGTATGGTAGCAATCATGAAGAGCAATTTGAAATAAATGCCTAATAATTGAGTTTCTGCTAAAGAACCAATACTCCAGGAACTTAAAGACATACTGAGTCTAGGAAAAGAATCTGAGCGTTGTGAGAATCTGAGACTAAGTTTCATCTGAGGAATTAGCAAGAGATACAAACTGCTTGTGGAAATGACTAACCAGAAAATCCAGTGTGTCAGTGACATTTTCCAGACATACACAAGGCTTCTTTAGTAAGAGGGGCCCCACACATGATCCTCCAAAGAGGAAAAAAAGCACATTCCATCAAGACTATTGTGGAATCCTGGGAGACAGGAAGCAAGCATAATATGGACAATCCACTGAGTAAGTGAGGAAGTTTGCAAAGTTTCTTGGATTTTGCATAAAACATTTATAAAAATCTTCTCTGGAACATCCATTGCAACTACAAATAAGCTGAGGCTACTTACCTAAAAACAGAGCTGGGTTCTGTGATTAGCTTTTGTGTGCTAGAAAAACTACTGGTACAAGAGGGTGGGTATCATGGGTTAACATCTATGAATGGCTCTTGATGATACATCCTTCAAACTTGGGTACTTATTTCCCCTGGTACTTTATCCTAAGCCCAACTCCTGGAGATCTCTCATTTCCAAAAGATAACTAGAACTGAAATAACTGGTAGGAGGTTGGGTAAACAAGCCAAAGACTTTGCTGTGGTTGACAGGAAGGGGAAAATGGTAAGAGGGTCACTACTAAGTAAGACTGTGTTCTGTGGCAGACATTCTTATGTTGTGTGCTCAGCAGTCAATCACCACACCACCACTCACTCTTCTTTTTTGCTATAGAACCCAAATGTTGTTCATTATCTCCCAGGTGGCCGTGTCCTTCAGGGGAGACACTGTCTCTTTCTAGCCTCATGGGGTTAATATCCCTTGCCAAGTGACTTGTTTTAGGAAACAGGCATGTGAGACAATCCTGGCCAATGAGACAGGAGGGAAGCCTGCAGGAAGGACTCTGGGAAGAATTTTCCCGCTTTTGAAAGGGAACACACAAAGGATCTTTTCATGTGTGGGAAGGTCAGGAAGGAGGAAATGCATGCTGTGGACAAAGGCTAACGGCAAGGAGATGAGCGGGAGAAGAACAGCACCAGGGTGCCAAGAAAATCAACGAGCTCCAAAGCCCAAGAGATCACCAAAGATTCAGGAGACGATGCAGTGCCAAAGTCTCAGGCTGAGGAACAGAATCAATAGTCCTAGAATCTGGGAAGACAAACGGGTGCTTCACAGGGTGACACTTACTTCTGATCTCATACTAAGGATATTTGTTCTCTGTTGTGCAGTTTAACTCCTTTGCACAGGTGTGTGTGGGCTCAGCCGTGTGTGTGAGGTAAAAGAGAATCTGAGTTACTCCCACGTGGGTGGATCTTGGTCACAGCACAGACTAAGGTTCTGCTCCTATTACAGGGCCCTCTCCCGGTTTTTGTCCTACTTCTCTGGCCTCTTCAATGGAGCTCTTTCCTTCTTCTGCCCATCTCATAGTCATCTGTTCTCAAAATATGGTCCAGGAACCCTTGGGGGTCCCTTGGGCACTTTCAGGGAGAATGTGACAATTAAAACTATTTTCATAATAATACCAAGGTGTTATTTTCTATTTTCACTCTCCTCCTCTTACATATCCAATAGTGGAATTTCCAAGAGATATGATGGGACTTTTTTTTGTTTTGAGAATATAGCTTTTTAAATTAAAACTTGTTATTTATTCTAAAATATAACGGGTTAATTACTGCTGTCTTAAAATGAACTAAAAAAGAATTTTTAAATTTCTCTGTTTCAAATTCTAATGTATGGTTCCTTGACTAGCACCATCAGAGCTTATTAGAAATGCAGCATCTTGAGCCAGGTGCAGTGACATGCACCTGCAGTCCCAGCAATTGGGGAAGCTGAGGCAAGAGCATCACTGAAGCCCCGGAGTTTGCGGCTGTAGTCTGCTATGATTGCAACTGTGAATAGCCATCGCACTCCAGCCTGGGCAACATAAATAGACCTTGTTTCTTAAAATAAAAAAAATAAGGAAATGCAGATTCTTGGGCCCCTTCCCAGAACTATTAACTCAGAAGCCCTGGGGGTGGGGCCCAGCACTCCTGTTTCACAAGCCCTCTGGGGGATGCTCATGCACATGGAAGTTTAAGAAACTCTGCTGTCATACACCAGTCCCCCAACATTTCTCCACGGTGAGCAGAAACACATTCCTGAGTCTTCTGAACACAAGTGCCCAAGAGGCCGTGGCTCCCACATGGGTTATGCACCTGTGTTAGGATACTAGGGCTGTCATAACAAAATACCTCAGACTGGGTGGCTTAAACAACAGAAATTTCTTTCCTTACAGTTCTGGATGCTCAAACTCTGAGATGAAGGTGTCAGCAGGTTTGGTATTCCCTGAAGCCTCTCTCGTTGGCTTGCAGGCGACTGCCTTCTCCCTGGAGCATCACGTGGTTTTATCTCTGTGCGGGTGCATCTCTGGTGTTTCTCTGTGTGTCCAAATTTCCTCTTCTTACTAGAACACCAGTCATATTGGACTAGGCCCACCCTAATGACCTCATTCTAACTGAATCATCGCTTTAAAGGCCCCGTCTCCAAATACAATCATGCTCTGAGGTTCTGGGGGTTAGAGCTTTAACATATCCACTTTTGAGGAGACACAATTAAGCCCATAACAGCATCTAACTGTCAATAACTTCATTTACGCTATTGGTGGGGGAGCATCCAAGAAAGCTGGTAGGCTCTAGAAACTGAGGCTTCAGAAACATCCTGCTCAGAAATTGCTCTCCTGTCTAGTCACAGAGTGCTTAGGTTTACTGTTTGCCATGTTAAAATTCAAATATTCCTAGGAAGCATTCACTGAAACACCAACTGCTTTCCCCATATAATCATGTTGCCTTCTCTCTGACTGAGATTAGGTCTAAGGAACTAGGAATTCAGGCCTGGTATGAGCTGTAAAGTACAACGAAGTCAGTAATCCATGATAGCAATTTGGAGATGGGTGGAGAGACGCAGATGCTATGGAGGGGATCCCTGGGGGAAGGTGGGAAAACCTCCATGGGTCTATTTGGGCTCATTGCTTAGATCATTGTGCAGCAAGAGAAAGGGGAGCAGTGAAGGGCAGTTGGCTTGGATTTTTTTATTGTTTCTGCAGAAGGGGAAGGAGAGTGAGAGCAGGCACATAATGAATGGCTACAATAGGCCTTCAGAAGGAGAGATCGAGGGGAAAGTGAGTGTTATGTGCAGTGATGGCCCCTACTATCATTGGCAGGGTCAAGTAATCACCCTGCTCCCAGATTCTAAAACTGATGGGAAGAAAATGTCAGTTTATTAATGGTAAAGCAGGCTTATAGAATGCAGCTTGGACAAAAGCCAGCCTCCTGAAGCACCTGCTGCTCCCAAACATTGCTGCAAACCCAGCCTCAATATGTCAGATAACTGGCCAAACCCGCTGGAAATGATGGTGACAGGAGCCCAATAATTAGGCCCAAATCTTCACCATCTGCTCTGCCACTTCATTGCAGTCCTTCTCCGTGGACAGACTACTAGATTTCCTTTCTTGCACCTCCAACTCCTTTCTCCACAAAAGATGCTTGAACCAGGCCCTGCATGTCTCCAAGCACCACAGTTCTAGCATAGAGTTGAACATTACACAACATGTGCATTTCCAGACAAGACTAGGCCTTGAAGCCCAAAGGTTTTTGTTGTTGTTGTTGTTGTTGTTGTTTGAGACGGAGTTTTGCTCTTGTTGCTTAGACTGGAGTGCAATGGCACGATCTCGACTCAGGTTCCCAGGTTCAAGCGATTCTCCTGCCTCAGCCCCCAAAGTAGCTGGGATTTCAGGCATGCACCACCATGCCTGGCTAATTTTGTATTTTTAGGAGAGATGAGGTTTCTCCATGTTGGTCAGGCTGGTCTTGAACTCCTGACGTCACGTGATCTGCCCGCCTGGGCCTCCCAAAGTGCTGGGATTACAGACATGAGCCACTGTGCCTGGCCGAAGCCCAAAGGTTTTCAACATCCATTACTCATTGCCATTGCATCTGTAAACACATTTACTAAACTTCCCTCATCCCAGAACTATAGCATAATTTGCACATTGGTTTGCATCCATACTAAAATGCCACACTTCTATATTTGGGTATCCACCCTCTAGGATGAGACATAAGAAATAAGTCAGGCTACTTAGCCTCAGTGTACCTTCCGGCCCTGTCTTCCTCAGCTACCTTGGCTTGGTGGTCATCTCTATGTTGATGAGTCCTCCACCAAGCTTCAGAACTGTCTTTCCAACTGCCTGTAGGACAGCTCTCTCAGATGTCACTCAGGCACATTCAACCGCAAAGGTCCAAGATTGCATTTGTTTATTTATGCCCTGAAAATTGTTTCTTTTGCTATACTTTATATCCCAGTTTATGATCACAATCCATGGATTGTCCCCTAAGCTAGAAATCCAGAGAGGGGAGAAGAATCACTGTGGTCTTCTCACTCTGGTTGCATTCCCTAGATTTTTCTCACCACCCAGCTCAGTTCCTTGCCATCTCTAACCTCTACCAGTGGGCCCCAATCTCTTTTCTCCCAAGAAACAAATATTCATGTATCATCACAACAGATGTGTGCAGGACACTCTATGGCCATCAACATGCAGCACTGATGAAACAGGCTTCAGATCCTGGATAGCTTCCAGGCCCTGTAGGAACCAGAGACCATCCTCAGACTGATCAGACACAGCACTGTGGCTCCCTCAAGTCCTGCCTCTCCATGCAGCCAAAAGTTTCTGCCTAAACAAACCTGACCAGGCCAGTCCTAGTTAACAACCACCCAAAGTTTCCCAGAGACTCCAGGACAAAACCAGTCACCTTCCCAGGGAACACAGAGTTCACCATGCACTGACCCCCGCTAGCCCCCTCCAGCCTCATTTCTGGACACGCTCTGCCTTGCACCATAAGCTCTGACAACCCCAGCTGTACAGCTTCTTAAATGTGGGGCTGTTCCCTGCCAGTCCTCATACTGCCACCTTAACCAAATGCTCTTCCTTTCATTACTCTTCATGTTGATTTCCCGAAATCCCAGTATCTGCCCTTTGCCTGGCTAACTCCAACCTGCTCTTTATAATGGCCAGGTATTACCTCCTCTAGGAAGCCTTCCATGGCCTCTTCCTCTCTTCAATCTCCCCACCTCTGGCAACCTGTACTCACTTTTACCAGGGCACCAATCACCCTGTTCTGCGCTCACCACGTTAGAAATCTTTCTTTCTAAGCATAGAGTTCTTTGAGGACAGAGATTATGTCTTTTTCTTATCATCTTTCCTCAGTGTCTAGCAGGAACCTAATTCATAGCAGGTGCTCCATAAATGTTAGCTGAGTGAATGAATGAATGACTTCCAGGAATAACGGAGAAACCTCATGTGACAGAGTTAACAGGGCACCATATATTAGAGGCAGTCCAAAGTGCAAGAGGTGATTTACACCGTTGTCAGGTGAGGCAGGGCTGGGGGTGGGGGGAGGGGTGTGGGATGTCCTCACAATGCAAAGTCCTGCGATAAAGTTGAGAAAAAAGTGGAGTGTCTAATCTCTGCTTTTTAAAGTATGGGGTCTGTCCCCCACAGCCTTGCCACTCTTAAACTGTCTGTGATTCAAGACTGTTTTGAGACTAGGCATCCAATCTCAGTCTCTGAGACATGTACTACCTACCAAGCTCAATTTCCGGGAGTTAAACATTGCCCTGTCATATCCTTTTTCTAGAATATAATCTTTGTCTACCAAGATCAACCACAATTGCCATATGCAAACTACCCTCAAATAGGGGGCCTCACAGGGTTACCACTGCACATTTAGACAGTACCTGTGTTCCTGCCTGCTCACCACCAGGGCAACTGGACTATTATCACAATGCAAACATCAGCCCAAAAGGCTCGTTTCCACTCTTGGCACTCCCTGGAACGCAGCAGATCATCTCAGGAAGGTTACACCATCCCCTTGAGCACAATAGTCCAAGGCTTTCCTCTCCCTTCTGTGACAGGCCTTCAGGTTTTTGCATTTTGTTCCCTTAGCTAGGCTTCTCCATTTTTTCAACAATTCCTTCTTTTGAGATGGTTTCTAAACCCCTTCACAATCATGCTCACTTTACTTAGGAGCATTCCTCTGCTGTATTCACAAAATGTTGCTCTTAAACTGTGTTGTCTGGAGTAGAACCCAGTACTGGAGAGGTGTTCTGAAGCATGCACAACAGTTGACATCTGTCAGTGCACTTACTTCTTATAGTGGTTATAATGCCACTAAAATGGCCTTGGTTTTCAGTAGCCATATCAGCCCATCCTTGATAATTGTAAAATATGGAGCAATATAATGATAATTAAGCCAGGCGCGGTGGCACACACCTGTAATCCCAGAACTTTGGGAGGCCAAGGCCGGCAGATCACCTGAGGTCAGGAGTTTGAGACCAACCTGGCTAACACGGTGAAACCCTGTCTCTACTTAAAAAATACAAAAATTAGCTGGGCATGTTGGTGTGCACCTGTAGTCCCAGCTATTCAGGAGGCTGAGGCACGAGAATCGCTTGAACCAGGAGGCAGAGGTTGTAGTGAGCTGAGATTATGCTACTATACTCCAGCCTGGGCAACAGACTGAGACTCCATCTCAAAAAAAAAAAAAAAAAAAAAAAAAAGATAATTAGAATAGAAATGGAAATGCACGATTTTGTATTTGTCTCTGTGCATGAATATGGGGTGGGAAGGCAGGGTGACTTGTAGGTAGCCCAGGAATGTTATATTCCAGCCATAACCTTGAAATCTTGTCAGATGCTTAATACAGGGTTACCAAGATGCAGAGGTTCCTGGAGACATATTGAGCAGATGCTGAGGATATAGCCTGGCTCTTAGAAGAATTCTACCTAAAAGAAAAGGTAGAAAGGAGTAAGGTAAGGGTGCAAATTTCCTGTGATACCCAAGGGAGCAATCACCTTAACAATTAAGGCCCATGCCAAGCACTCCAGTTATCTGATGAAAAAATTTTACAGTGAAACCATGAAGGGGTAGAGCCCCAGGTCATCCCTTCTTATCCCTAGCATGAGAGTCACACACAACTGACAGTAGCATCTAACCTGGTGCATTTAAACCCCAAAAGAAAATTCATATATAGCTGGGATTAGTAGAAGTGTATATCTGCTTAATAGATACACGAGAATTTTTGTTATCTCTCATTTTTCAATTTCCGGTGATTTTCTTCTGTATGAGAATTCATTGGTTTTCACTTAGCTAGTGAGTAATTCAATATCTGCATGCTTCCCCCTCCCCATTATACCCTCATCTATTCAGCTGATATTTTTCTTGCTTTGGAGCATGCAGCTAGAGCATTATATTAGCTATCTCTTCTAGCTTTGGGTCATCTATAAATTTTGAAGCATGCTTTTCTATACAGTCCATAAATCAAGGGGTCAACAGTGTCCACAAAAATAGGAATCACTGGCCATGTGCCATGGCTCTCATCTGTAATCTCAGCACTTTGGGAGACTGAGGCAGGCAGATCACTTGAACTCAGGAGTTCAAGACCAGCCTGGGTAACACTATGAAACCCCATGTCTACCCAAAAATAATTACAAAATTTAACCAGCATGGTGGTATGTGCCTGTGGTCCCAGGTACTTGGGTGGCTGAGGTGGGAGGATTGCTTGAGCCCAGGGGGAGAAGATTGCAGTGAGTCGTGATTGCACCTCTGCAGTCCAGCCTGGGCAACAGAGTGAGACCCTATCTCAAAAAAAAAAAAAAAAAGTAGGAATCATTAACTAGCCAAGAATTAGAAGGAAAAGGTGATAGGAGGATGTTTCTGATAACTCTGATAATACTACCATAGCATCTGATAATATTGCCAACTGATTATTTTCAAATCACAGTAAAGAACACGGGAAGGCAGTTTGGCCGGATCTCAGTTCACTGCAAGCTCCGCCTCCCGGGTTTACGCCATTCTCCTGCCTCAGCCTCCCGAGTAGCTGGGACTACAGGCGCCCACCACCTCGCCCGGCTAGTTTTTTGTATTTTTTAGTAGAGACGGGGTTTCACTGGGTTAGCCAGGATGGTCTTGATCTCCTGACCTCGTGATCCACCCGGCCTAGACTTAATTTTAATTTTCTACACAGTGGTTAGCAAGTCTTAAGAACCAGTAATCTCTTTGCCATATTGACAATGAATTATTCCATTATCTCTTGTTTTGTACTTAGAATAGTTACCAATTTCTTGTTTTGTATGTGAATTAGTCCATTCTCACACTGCTGGAAATACCTGAAACTGGGTAATTTATAAAGAAAAAAGGCTTAATTGGCTCATGGTTCCACAGGCTATACAGGAAGCATGGCTGGGTTGGCCTCAGGAAACTTACAATCATGGTGGAAGGGGAAGCAGGCATGTCCTACATGGCCAGAGCAGGAGGAAAAGAGTAAAGGAGGAAAAGCTACACACTTGTATTAAACAACCAGATCTCTTGAGAACTCACTCACTATCACCAGAACAGCAACAGGACAATCCGCCCCCATGATCCAATCACCTCCCACCAGGATCCTCCTCCAGAATTGGCGGTTAACAGTTCAACATGAGGTTTGGGAGGGGGCACAAAGCCAAACCATATCAGTATCCAAACCTCTTAATGTTTCTCTCTCCTGTCACCCATCAGTTGCATTTTTTCACTTTTTAGCATTCTTTATTGGATAGTTTAGGGAGAGGTGAAACTGTATTCAGCTTGCTTTGTCATTTACTAAAAGCCCTGTGAAGTGAGGGAGAAGATTAAAATTATTGGCTTATTTCAATTTCCACTACAATAACATGACTTTATACCAACAATGCAATTGCATCTCTAACAGAGGAGCTGGAGAAGAATAACAAGAAATCATAGTGCAGCTGATGGAGTTGGAGATTTGTGGAAGGAGACTGGAGAAGTGGACATATTTTTTAAACATAAGTGTTTTGAGATGCAGTTTTAAAACTTCTGCTTACTTTGGCTTCCTTTTATCAAAAACAGGTGGTTCATTATACTTTGAAAGAGACAAACAGGCTGCAAAGAGTCATCTGAACTGCCGAGAAATGTCCTTAATCTTGACCATTTTCAAACACCGATCTCCACAGTGCACAGTTTTCTGAGGAATTCTTACAAAGCAGAGTCTGTTCGGAGGATGCTGATTTTAAAAACCTCTGTACACACAGCATAATGAAGAGGGGAAGAAAGTGCATGGCTTCAGGTAACTTAATAAAAAGGGATAAAATTTGACCGGAAATGAAAGACTACCCACGTTGAAAGCATATAGTATGCTATGATTCAGAATAAATGAAATATAATTCTTCCAGGTCCAAGAAACCAGAGCTTCCGCCCAAGCACTGGTGTTAGCTTGCAGTTGTATAAATATGCAGAAATAAAAAAGGATGCAGGTAAAATGTACTTATCCATAAATGCAGGCCAGGGACTTTCGGTCATCTTTCACCAATAATTTAGGGTGTATGATTTTCCATCAACTTGTATTCTCTTAGAACTACAAAAATTCCAATCACTCATAAACTGGTAAGGATGGCGTATATTTAATGTCTATCAGTACAGAGTGTGGGTAGGTTAACCATTTAATACCAATACAAACAGCCTGGTAATCTAGGTGTTTAGGAATGTGGGTGAAGATGCCACACTGTTGGATTTTATGGCTATTCGTGTGCATGTGAACATGAGCCAGTGGAGGAAGAAATTCAGTAACCTCCTTCCGGGACTGATTGGTGCTGTTTGCCTTCAGATCTATTCTTTGAGCTTCCCTGGCTCTGCTCCAACCTCTGCAGGCTGTTTCCCAGGCTCCTGCTTCATAGGCCTTCAGTTGGGCATAGCCAATCAAAGATTGGAGGATAGAAATAAGAGAGAAGCCAAAATATTCCTCATTTGACTTCTCTGCTACAGGTGGCTCTTCTGGCAATGGCTTCTTTTTCATGGCTCCAGCTTCCAACGGACAAGCCCAACATGATTCCAACTTTGATTGGACACCTTAAGTCTCTCCATCTTAGGGGTGGTAGCAGTTTACAAGCTACCGCCAATCTGGGGTGGAGGTGCCTAACCATGCTCTGTTTAGCTTGTAGTCTGTGTGGATGATCCATTTCTCACATTAAATTTACTCTTTAAAAATAATCAGAGTTGTTTCTGTTTCCCAGATGGACCCTGAATGATAAAACTGATGTATAGGTTAGGTGTTTTCCACTGAATCATGACTTCCTTTAATCTAGATGGAATCCCCTAATTAACTAACTAAAGTAACAATAGCTAATATGTCTCGAGCACTTTTTTTTTTTTTGAAACTGAGTCTTGATCTGTTGTCCAGGCTGGAGTGCGGTAGTGTGATCTCGGCTCACTGCAACCTCCGCCTCCCGGGTTCAAGCAATTCTCCTGCCTCAACCTCCTGAGTAACTGGGATTACAGGTGCACACCACTACATCTGGCTAATTTTTGTATTTTTAGTAGAGACAGGGTTTTGCCATGTTGGCCAGGCTAGTTTCGAACTCCTGACCTCGTGATCCACCCATCTCGGCCTCCCAAAGTGCTGGGATTATAGGCATGAGCCACCACACCTGGCCTCCAAGTTGGTCTTCACATAATAATTGTATGAAGAAGGTACTAACACTAACCTCATTTGAGGAACTTGAAATTCAATTAGATTTTAGGTAACTTGTCCAAGATCATGCTCATTAAGTGGCTGAGTCAGAATGTAATCATCGTTTTTATAACCAAGGTCCAGTGTTCTCACTTTTAATCACTGTATTATGTTGTCTTTAAACATATTGTACTTATAAAAAATGTAGCTAGGCTGGGTATGGTGGCTCACACCTATAATCCCAGCACTTTGGGAGGTCAAGGCAGGAGAATCACTTAAGGCCAGGAGTTTGAGACCAGCCTGGGCAACATAGCCAGACCTTGTCTCTACAAAAATAAAAAATAAAAAATTAGCCAGGTATGGTGGTACGTACCTGTCATCCTAGCTACTTGGGAGGCTGGGATAGGATTGCTAGAGCCCAGGAGTTTGAGGCTGCAGTAAGCTATGATCACGCACGGCACTCTAGCTTGGGCAACAGAGAAAGACCTTGTCTCAAAAAAATTTAAAAAGTGGATAAAAGTCAAGTATCTTACAATTAAAACAAACTCACATTACAGAAAATAAAAGAACTTATGGAATCATATAACTGAAAAGTACCAGCTCACTTCAAGACGGGGCCCAAACGATGTTTTGGGTCTTTATGTCTTTCTTTCTCTCTGTCTCTTGGAAGAGCTCTCTCCAGTAGCAGACAAAACAGCAACTGGCAGCCCAAACTCATACTCTGCCAGCTTAGGAAGGCCAGCAGAAAGAGCCAGCATTTGCTGCAAATGGCTTTAAAAATAAAAAATCCCAGGGAGAGCCCTGATTAGTCTGGTTAAGGTCATCTGCTCATCTCTGAACCAATTACTGTGGCTAAGTGAATGGGGCCCTGAAGTTGTTGGGGCCTGGATAACACGCCCCCTCTCAGTGGTGGTGGGTCAAAGCAAAGCCCTACTTGACCTACAGAGAATGAGAATGGGTTCCTTACTCTAAAGAAGAATTCTGTCACCAGAAGAAATCAAAGAAGTGGTTTTAAAAACACAAAGGCAAAGGCTGTTCAACAGAGGAGAGTTCACATTCCTTCCCAACCTGAGAAATATGATGAATTCCCTAGACATTTCCCACTCTTGGTGGGTTATTTTCTATTGTTTTCAACTCAAAGCCCTCCCTCTATACCCTGCTCTGAAATGCTAGGTCTAGAGGCTAAAAACTACATCTCCCAGATGTTCTTACCAGCTGGCTTCCTGTTACAGTCTAATGATTGGACAATTGGAGGCACTAGAAAGACATAACAAGGCACAAGGAGAGAAAAAGTAACTCACTTCCTGTTACAGATTTCTGCTAGCTCCACAATGACAGCAAAGCCTAGTCCAGCTTCTCTCACCGCTTCCAGTGCCAGCTGTGCTTTGCCCCCATTGATGGTTCAATCCCTGTGCACTTGCTGCTCCAGGGAGAAGTCTAAGAACTGAGCCAGAGTAGGGGTGGACCTTCTTCTAAGTTCAAGCTTCTAGGACCTCCTCGCAGACACTTCCTCCCTTTTGTTTCTCCAGCCCTGCAGATTGTAGCCACTTCCATCAGTACCCATCTGGCTTACCTCAGCATCCTGGTTTTCCAACAGCTAGGTAATCAATTTCCTGTATTGTGTCTACTCTGGTTGAAATATCTAGCATGATTTATGCTACTCTGACTAAACAGGTTCTTCTTATCTTCGTTCCAGTGACTGTCCCATTGATGCTAAAAAATTGGCACTTGCAGCCCATTTATATCTCTATTTCAGCTATACAAAGTTTATGAGCTCTTATAATTAATATCACTACTTTTTAATTATTTTCTTTTTATAAAATAGGAATGTACAAAATAGTCGAACAATTGCACGAATACCACTATATAAGGATAGACGTGCTGTTGGAACCTAACTTTTGACTGGCAGGCAGTAATCACATGATACTTTGAAATGTTGATCATTGGCTGATACATGAAAGATACACTTGGTACAAGGATGACTGAGAATCATGTGACCACTTAACATTTTAAAAGTTGAGAACTGCTTGTATTTGCTTTCCTGCAAAGGAAATATAAAAACTTTAGTGGCCACCTACGGCCACTAGCATAATTAGAACATTTTTATTAACCATCTTCATCTTCTTGAGCAAGCCCGATACAATTTTGTGCCTTAAGGAGACAAGTGATGAAAATCAAAAACTTCTAACCATAGCTAATCACCTCATACAGTAGGCAGAGTTCTAAGATGACCCCCAAAATTCCTGTCTTCTTGTAGACAAGTCCTGTATAATCCCCTCCCTTGGGTGTGAGTGAACCTGTGACTATGATCTATGTCACTGTCATGATTATATTATATTATATTATATTATATTATATTATATTATATTATATTATACAGCAGAAGGATTTTCCAGGTATAATTAAGGTCCCCAATCAGTTGTCTTTAACTTAAAAGGGAGATTATCCTTGGTGAGACTGACTTAATTGTGTGAGCCCTCAAAAGGGACAAAATCCTTCCTGAAGTCAGACATTTAAGACATGAGATAGAGCTCCTTTAAAGGGGGCCACATGGCAGGAATCTGAAACCAATTTCTGGTACCTGAGAATGATCCCTAACCCACAGAGAGCAAAAGAATGGGAACATCAGTCATACAGCCATAAGGAAATAAATCCTTCCAACATTCTGAAGAAGCTTGGAGGGGACTTTTTTTTTCTTTACCCTGGTTGAGCTTCCAAATGAGGATGCACCTGGTGAACACCTTGACTTCAGCCTAGGATAATACTGAGCAGAGGACCTAGGTAGACATGCTGAACTCCTGACTCACAAAAATGGTGAGATAGTAAATTTATGTTATGTTAAGCCACTACATTTGAGGCAACTTGTTACAAGTAATAGAAATGTAATATAATATATAGGGGGGTGGGAATTCCTTTTGCAATAGCAGCAAAATTTATAATAGTCACAATAAGAAAAGGGCACAGTGGCTCATACCTGTAATCTCAGCACTTTGGGAGGCCAAGGTGGGCAGGTTCAAGACCAGCCTGTGCAACACGATGAGACCACATCTCTACAAAAAAATACAAACCAAGTGTGGTAGTGTCTGCCTGTAGTACCAGATATTCAGGAGGCTGAGGTGAAAGGACTGCTTGAGCTTGGGAGGCTAAGTTTGCAGTGAGCCATGATCATGCCACTGCATTCCAGCCTGGGCAACAGAGTAAGAGTCTGCCAAAAAAAAAAAAAAAAAAGAAATGCATAAGCTAAATTTTAAAAATTATAAAACTTCACAGATCAATAAAAGGGAATTTAGAAAAATGGGGAGACATATTATGTCCCTATGAGGAAAGATTAAGTGTTTTAAATACATCAGTATTTAAAGAATTTTTATGTCCAATAAAAATGCATTAATAGCCCAATAGAAAAAAAAGTGAAGAACTTGAACAGAAATGTTGGAAGACTTGGAAATAGCCAATAAACTTGGAAATTATCAATAAATATGGTCAATTTTAAAGTGGCAAAAATTTCAAATACAATAATATTTAAAGTTGAGGGTGTAAGAGATGTGTGCCCTTATCACTGCAATGGGTGTATCAAGTGGTATAATTTTTATAAAATATAATTTTATATTGCATATCAAGAGTCTTTAAAAAGTTCGCTCAAGCCTGTAATCCCAGCACTTTGGGAGGCCGAGGCGGGCGGATCACAAGGTCAGGAGATCGAGACCACAGTGAAACCCCGTCTCTACTAAAAATACAAAAAATTAGCCGGGCGCGGTGGCGGGCGCCTGTAGTCCCAGCTACTCAGGAGGCTGAGGCAGGAGAATGGCGGGAACCTGGGAGGCGGAGCTTGCAGTGAGCCGAGATCGCGCCACTGCACTCCAGCCTGGGCAACAGCGTGAGACTCCGTCTCAAAAAAAAAAAAAAAAAAAAAAAAAAAAAAAAAAAAAAGTTCATCCTCTTTGATTTAGTAATTTCACTTCTAGTATTCTATCCATAGGATATAATGACATGTGTGCTAAATGATTTTGTAGAATGATATTCAATGCAGTGTTTTTTATAAGTTGAAAATAGCCTATGATAGCAAAATTTCCAGCATCTATTCCACTTCAAATGACTGAACTAAGTCAAACTACACTCATTCCCCTGGATAATAATTGGTTAGGAAACTGACGTGTGGTCTGATCCTGGCTGAAGACATGACCAAGTTCTGTAACATGACTTTGGAGGAGATTCCTTGTCCCTAACAATGACAGAGAGAGGAAACTATAGCTCATCTTTTCTGGATATTCTGTGCCTGAATGTGGTGTCTAAGACCATCTGATTATCAGGAGTGGAGAAAGCCAGAGGGTAAAACTGACTCACTGAAGATGACAGAACAGAATGATGGAAAGACATGGGCATTCTCTTGCCTCAGGGGCTTTGCGTTGGGATACCCACTGCCTGGAATGGTCTTCTCAAAGATACCTGCAAAGTTTACTTACTTCCCTACCTTCAAGCCTTCGCTCAAATGCCACCTACTTATGAGACCAAGCCTGACCACTCTATGCAAAATTACAATTGGCTTCCTCTATACTGCCACTAACACTTTTAGTTCCTCTTCCATCTTCTATTATATTCCATAGAATTTATCACCGAACATACTTATATAATGCATTTATTATATCTATTGTTTACTGCCTGTCATGACAAACTAACTTGTAAGCCCTTTGAAGGCTGGGACGTTTATTGTTATTATTTATTGATAAATTCCTGTACCCTTGAACAGGGCTGAGAACATAGTAGGACTTTGATAAACATTTGTTCAATGAATGAATGAATGAATCCAGCAGTAGTGATGGATTCAAGATTCAAAACTTGGATCTACTGACTTCAAATTTCACAACTGCCCCCCTTGATGGTGTGCTGCTTTCAAACAGAAGAAAGGTTATTAAGGGCACAAGTGAATGGACTTGCTATGCATAGTTTTAGAAAGCAAAACCAGGGCATATGGATCAAAACTACATGCAGCTTCTTAAGGGAACACTTTCTTCGGCTAATCCCAACCCACATTCTCCAGAGTACAGCTCGCTGCTAACTCTAGTTTTACCATTCCCTTGGGGTCCTTTCACTTTAATCACTTTTTGTTCATATGACAGCTGAGTCCAAAGCCACTTTTTTGCCTTTGTTTCTTGTTTTTGTTTTTTAGAGACAGGGTCTCATTCTTTCACCCAGGCTGGAGCGCAGTGGTGTGATCATAGCTCACTGCAGCCTCCAACTCCTAGGTTCAAGCAATGCTCCTTCCTCAGCCTCCCAAGTAGCTGGGAGTATCAGCACACAACACCATGTCCAGCTAATCTTTTTATTTTTTGTAGAGTTGAGGAGTTCACTATGCTGCCCAGGTTGATCTTGAACTCCTGACCTCAAATGATCCTCCTACCTCAGCCTCCCAAAGTGCTGGGATTACAGGCATAAGCCACCATGTCTGGTTTGCTTTGCCTTTAAGCCTTTCAACCTTTGGCTCAAGTGTACACAATTCTTTCCTCAATCTCCAGTAGTCACACTGTGGAAGCCTACAATATTCAAAAGGAATATTATTAAATACTGTACATGAACTAAGAATTCTCCAACCTTAATACAACCCTGCTTTGACGCTTTGACCTTTAGAAAGTTCTTTGAGCTCTCTGAGTTGCCTTTAATTATGTGCATCAATCGTAAAATAAATGGATTGAATTAGATTATCTCTAAAACTCTTGCAAACTCTCAAAGCCTATGATTCTACTCTACCAAAGAATTAGAACTTGCATCACATGAACTAAGTCGTGATAAACTACACCCAACAGTATTAATTAACCCATTCATTTCTCTTTTCAATTCCTTTCAATGGAGAGTTTTTTTGTTGTTGTTTGTTTGTTTTTTGGTTGGAAATGGGCATTATATGTGCATGAAAAATACTACTTGAAGCTACTTCTAATTATTAACTACTTAAGTATTTAAATTTAAAAATCAAGTTTTTCTTAAGTTTTTAAGCTCAACATGGAAGATTCAGGTTCAACTGACTCACTTATTTAAAAGATTCAATTTACCTAAAATGTAGCTATATTTAAAAACTGAGTTAAATTATTTTACACATTTTAAACGGCACTTACAAATTTAATATATCTAATTTTCTCAAATGCCAAATGCCTATCAGGGCAAACTTTAAAATCTAATGAGAAAGCCTGGCACGATGGTGCTGTAGTTAGTCCAGCTACTCTGGAGGGTAAGGTGGGAGGATTGTTGACCAGGAGTTCTAGACCAGCCTGGACAACATGGTGAGACCCTGCCTCAAAAACCAAAAAATAATTTTTTAAAAATCTAGTACGAAGAATAATTTAAAACACCCAAGCTCTTCTTTTAAATCTAATAATCAAGCTTATAAATGTAGTAGTAAAGTTTTATCAAACATTTAAAACCTTTACAAGCTTGATTAAATTTTGTTATTCATTTCAAATTAATATCAGAAATCTAATGTGTTACATGTTCTTAAATGTCTCAAATGTTTCAATAACATTAGAATGTTAATGTTTAACTAAAACATGTCATCATAATTGTTAAAAGACTTATTCCTAAAATTAGGCTTCAAAATTAGAATCTACAAAAGGCTGTTTGTTAATTTGTGGTTCAGAAAGGGTCACTCTGGAAATAGCCTTCATGACACAAAAATAACCCATAATCTCTAAACAGAACTAAAATCTATAAAGGTAGAATGAGCTCAAGTTTTAGACCAAGAAAACTCAGGTGGACTGAGAGAGTATATTCCAGGGATGGAAAGATAAATGCCTTTGTAAACCCGTAGAAGTATAAAAGTAAGCATAGAGACAGTGTAGTTAATAAAACCATAGTGGTATACTTTTGTGCTAATTTTAGGACCTCGGAGACAGGATATGTGAAAATCCTCTTTATGCTGTAAAGCATTTAAACGTTATTATATATTATCTTTAAATTCAAGATATCTGGCTTACTTTACATTGTAATTTGGTCAATTCTGAGAATGTATAGTTTAAAAATGCCTGGATGTTAATGCAGGGCTAGCGTTTTGCTGAAACCCAATCTGGACCCTACATTTACACAGAGCGACCATCTGATGTCAGTGGGTGATAGTTGCAGCAACAGCAACAGCAGGCACTGGAACTGGAATTGGCTAAAAGACAGACTCTTTGGTGGTTCCCTGCTCTCCTTTCCAGCCCGGAGACTGCTGCCATCACAGTGGTTTGGCTGCTAAAAGGCAACAGCTGGGACTTTGTTCAGTTTTATACAGGGCCAGTTTCTTTTCTTTTTCTTTTTCTTTTCCTTTTTTTTTTTTTTTTTTTTTTTTTTCTGATACTTTAAGTTCCCGGAACTTATACGGGCTTCTTTTTGGTTCCATATGAAGTTTAAGTTCCAGGAACTTAAAGTATCACGTACAGAACGTGCTTAAAGTGTACATGTGCAGAACGTGCAGGTTTGTTACATAGGTATACACGTGCCATGGTGGTCTGCTGCACCCATCAACCTGTCACCTACATTAGGTATTTTTCCTAATGTTATCCCTCCCCTAACTCCCCCTCCCAACAGGCCCCGGTGTGTGATGTTCCCCTCCCTGTGTCCATGTATTCTCATTGTTCAGCTCCCACTTATGAGTGAGAATATGTGGTGTACGGTTTTCTGTTCCTGTTAGTTTACTGAGAATGATGGTTTCCAGCTTCATCCATCTCCCTGCAAAGGACATAAACTTATCCTTTTATATGGCTGCATAGTATTCCATGATGTATATATGCTACAGTTTTTTATCCAGTCTATTATTGATGGGCATTTGGGTTGGTTCCAAGTCTTTGGTACTGTGAATAGTGCTGCAATAAACATACATAAACATACATGTTCATGTGCCTTTACAGTAGAATGATTTATAATTCTTTGGGTATATACCCAGTAATGGGATTGCTGGGTCAAATGGTATTTCTGGTTCTAGATCCTTGAGGAATCACCACACTGTCTCCCACAATGGTTGAAGTAATTTACACTCCCACTAACAGTGTAAAAGCATTCCTAAATCTCCACATCCTCTCCAGCATCTGTTGTTTCCTGACTTTTTAATGACTGTCATTCTAAGTGGTGTGAAATGGTATCTCATTGTGGTTTTGATTTGCATTTCTCTAATGACCAGTGATGATGAGATTTTTTCCATATGATTGTTGGCCACATAAATGTCTTCTTTTGATAAGGTCTGTTCATATCCTTTGCCCATTTTATGATGAGTCATTTGTTTTTTTCTTGTAAATTTGTTTGAGTGCCTTGTAGATTCTGGATATTAGCCCTTTGTCAGATGGATAGATTGCAAAAATTTTCTCCCATTCTGTAGGTTGCCTGTTCACTCTGATGATAGTTTCTTTTGCTGTGCAGAAGCGCTTTAGTTTAATTAGATCCCATTTGTCAATTTTGACTTTTGTTCCCGTTGCTTTTAGCGTTTTAGTCATGAAGTTTTTGCCCATGCCTATGACCTGTGGTATTGCCTAGGTTTTCTTCTATGGTTTTTTTATGGTTTTAGGTTTAATGTTTAATTCTTTAATCCAACTTGAGTTAATTTTTGTATAAGGTGTAAGGAAGGGGTCCAGTTTCAGTTTTCTGCTTCTGGCTAGCCAGTTTTCCCAATACCATTTATTAAATAGGTAATCCTTTCCCCATTGCTTGTTTGTGTCAGGTTTGTCAAAGATAAGATGGTTGGAGATGTGTGGTATTACTTCTGAGGCCTCTGTTCTGTTCCATTGGTCTATATCTCTGTTTTGGTACCAGTACCATGCTGTTTTGGTTACTGTAGCCTTGTAGCATAGTTTGAAGTCAGGTAGTGTGATGCCTCCAGCTTTGTTCTTTTTGCCCAGGATTGTCTTGGCTATATACGGGCTTCTTTTTTGTTCCATATGAAGTTTAAAGTAGTTTTTTTCTAATTCTGTGAAGAAAGTCAATGGTAGCTTGATGGGAATAGCATTGAATCTATAAATTAGTTTGAGCAGTATGGCCATTTTCACAATATTGATTATTCCTATCCATAAGCATGGAATGTTTTTCCATTTGTTTGTGTCCTCTCTTATTTCCTTGAGCAGTGGTTTGTAGTTCTCCCTGAAAAGGTCCTTCATATCCCGTGTAAGTTGGATTCCTAGGTATTTTATTCTCTTTGTAGCAATTGTGGATGGGAGTTGACTCATGATTTGGCTCTCTGTTGGTCTGTTTTTGGTGTATAGGAATGCTTGTGATTTTTGCACATTGATTTTGTTTCCTGAGACTTGCTAAAATTGCTTATCAGCTTAAGGAGATTTTAGGCTGAGAAGATGGGGTTTTCTAAATATACAATCATGTCATGTGCAAACAGAGACAATTTGACTTCCTCTCTTCCTATATGAATACCCTTATTTCTTTCTCTTGTCTGATTGCCCTGGCCAGAACTTCCAATACTATGTTGAATAGGAGTGGTGAGAGGGGGCATCCTTGTCTTGTGCAGGTTGTCAAAGGGAATGTTTCCTGTTTTTGACCATTCAATATGATATTGGCTATGGGTTTGTCATAAATAGCTCTTATTATTTTGAGATAAGTTCCATCAATACCTAGTTTATTGAGATTTTTTTAGCATGAAGGGCTGTTGAATTTTGTCAAAGGCCTTTTCTGCATCTATTGAGATAATCATGTGGTTTTTGTTTTTGGTTCTGTTTATGTGATGGATTACATTGATTGATTTGCATATGTTGAACCAGCCTTACATCATAGGGATGAAGCCGACTTGATCGTGGTGAATAAGTTTTTTGATGTGCTGCTGGATTCAGTTTGCCAGTATTTTATTGAGGATTTTCTCACTGGTGTTCATTAGGGATATCGGCTTGAAATTTTCTTTTTCGTTTTTTTGTTTTGGTTTTGGTATCAGGATGATGCTGGCCTCATAAAATGAGTTGGGGAGGAATCCCTCTTTTTCTATTGTTTGGAATAGTTTCAGAAGGAATGGTAGCAGCTCCTCTTTGTACTTCTGGTAGAATTTGGATGTGAATCCCTCTGGTCCTGGGCTTTTTTTGGTTGATAGGTTATTAATTACTGCTTCAATTTCAGAACTTTTTATTGGTCTAGTCAGGGATTCGACTTCTTCCTAGTTTAGTCTTGGGAGTGTGTATGTGTCCAAGAATTTATCTATTTTTCTAGATTTTCTAGTTTATTTGTGTAGAGGTGTTTATAGTATTCTCTGATGGTAGTTTATATTTCTGTGGGATCAGCGGTGATATCCCCTTTATCATTTTTTTATTGTATGTATTTGATTCTTTTCTTTTTTCTACTTTATTAGTCTGACTAGTGGTCTTTTTATTAATCTTTTCAAAAAACCAGCTCCTGGGTTCATTGATTTTTTGAAGGGTTTTTCATGTCTCTATCTCCTTCAGTTCTGCTCTAATCTTAGTTATATCTTGTCTTCTGCTAGCTTTTGAATGTGTTTGCTCTTGCTTCTCTAGTTCTTTTAATTGTGATGTTAGGGTGTCAATTTTAGATCTTTCCCACTTTCTCCTGTGGGCTATAAATTTCCCTCTAAACACTGCTTTAGCTGTGTCCCAGAGATTCTGGTATGTTGCGTATTTGTTCTCGTTGGTTTCAAAGAATTTATTTATTTCTGCCTTAATTTCGTTATTTACCCAGTAGTCATTCAGGAGCAGGTTGTTCAGTTTCCATGTAGTTGTGTGGTTTTGAGTGAGCTTCTTAATCCTGAGTTCTAATTTGATTGCACTGTAGTCTGAGAGACTGTTTGTTATGATTTTCATTCTTTTGCATTTGCTGAGGAGTGTTTTACTTCCAATTATGTGGTCAATTTTAGAATAAGTGCGATGTGGTGCTGAGAAGAATGTATATTCTGTTGATTTGGGGTGGAGAGTTCTGTCAACGTCTGTTAGGTCTGCTTAGTCCAGAGCTGAGTTCAAGTCCGAATATCCTTGTTAACTTTCTATCTTGTTGATCTGTCTAATATTGACAGTGCGGTGTTAACGTCTCCCAATATTATTGTGTGGGAGTCTAAGTCTCTTCATAGGTCTCTGAGAACTTGCTTTATGAACCTGGGTGCTCCTGTATTGGGTGCGTATATATTTAGCATAGTTAGCTCTTCTTGTTGCATTGATCCCTTTACTATTATATAACGTCCTTCTTTGTCTTTTTTGATCTTTGTTGGTTTAAAGTCTGTTTTATCAGAGACTATGATTGCAACCCCATACAGGGCCAGTTTCATGGGCATTTGACCTGTGCTGTCACACAGGGCCAGGCACTTAGAAGGACTCCACACACGATTTATTGCTCTGTTGACACCATTTTGCAATTCTGAATAATTTTTTAACAAAAGCCCCTGCATTTTCATTTTGCACTGGGCGGGGCAAATTATATAACCAGCCCTGGCTTTACAGTTCATTTGGATTTTTGCTGCTTCTAGAAGAACAAGTGAGATTTACCTATAATTAGCTACCAACCCAGGAGTGGGCATTCTCAGAACTGCCCTGACCTGCTTCCCTGCTAGACTGCCTCCTCTCTTTAATATCCATCAGCTGGACTCCCCAACGCCTGAAAACCTTTACCGGTCTATAAGGAGACCCCTGCTGAGCTGAATTTGACTTCACAGTATTGCCATCCGTCACAGCCTTGTGTCATTACGGGTGTGGCAAGACTTCTGTTATGCCTGATTCCAGCCAGTTATATATAAAGGATCTCCTGCTCCAACCGGGCCCTACCAGGTGGGTAGCCTGGGCCCTGAGAATGCTTTCTTCTAGAATGGACAGACCAAAGGAGGACGGGGGGGGGGTTACAAAAAGATAATATCCATCAGAGGCAAAGAGTACTCAAAAGTGAACTTCTACCATTTCCACTGGATGTTGATTAACTTCCCCGAGCCTCAGTTTCCTCATTCGTTTATGAGAGTAGCCCAGGAGGCATTAACCCTCCCAACCCGCTAGGATTGCTGAGAGGACAGAGTACGCGTGCAAGGTTTTGCACTGTGCCAAGAGCTTAGTGTGTTAGCACTTTTGAAAACAGCGTTTACACATCATTTGGATCGTGGGACTCTTGGAAAACCTGATGAAACCTATGGTTCCTTCCAGCCCCCGCCCCGCCTCCACCTTCCAGCCTCCAAAAATGTCATCGCCAAAAAACAAATAAAAAGGCTTGCCAGGCCGGGCGCGGTGGCTCAAGCCTGTAATCCCAGCACTTTGGGAGGCCGAGACGGGCGGATCACGAGGTCAGGAGATCGAGACCATCCTGGCGAACACGGTGAAACCCCGTCTCTACTAAAAAAATACAAAAAACTAGCCGGGTGAGGTGGCGGGCGCCTGTAGTCCCAGCTACACAGGAGGCTGAGGCAGGAGAATGGCGTAAACCCGGGAGGCGGAGCTTGCAGTGAGCTGAGATCCGGGCAGTGAGCTGAGATCCGGCCACTGCGCTCCAGCCCCGACGACAGAGCGAGACTCCGTCTCAAAAAAAAAAAAAAAAAAGGCTTGCCGACCCATGCCATAGATTGACGACCCTTGAAGGTGGCTCCTGGACCCAGGTTAAACCACGTGTCTCTACAATGTTCATTTAGGCGGCGCTGTCTTCCCTGCTGGAATCCCCGACCTGCGGCTCCTGACCACGTCCATCCCGCCCCGACCCTGCAGGCGGGCTCTCCTCTGGGGTCTGCGCAGCCCCGCGGGGGTCCTGGCAGGCAGTGAGACTGCAGTGGGAGGGGGCGGGCCCGGCTCTTGGTCCGCCCCACGTCCGGCTCGGGGTGGGGGCTCGGGGCCTATTACGGGATGGAAGCTCCGGGTGTCGCGGGGGCGGGAGGTATTGAGGGAGGGAGAGAGGCGCGCGGGTGAAAGGCGCATTGATGCAGCCTGCGGCGGCCTCCGAGCGCGGCGGGGCCAGAAACTGACCACGTTCAGCTCCTCGGTCTCCTCCTCCGCCTCCAGCTCCGCGCTGCCGGGCAGCCGGGCAGCCGGGAGCCATGCGACCCCAGGGCCCCGCCGCCTCCCCGCAGCGGCTCCGAGGCCTCCTGCTGCTCCTGCTGCTGCAGCTGCCCGCGCCGTCGAGCGCCTCTGAGATCCCCAAGGGGAAGCAAAAGGCGCAGCTCCGGCAGAGGGAGGTGGTGGACCTGGTGAGTCCGGGGGAGCCGAGCCGGACCGCCGCTCTGGTGGAGGGGACCTGGCCGCGTGCCACACGGGCAGGGCGTCAGTCCGGGTGTTGGGGGTGTCTGTCTGTACAGCTGTGTGTCGTGTGTCTTGCTGCGCCTGGGTGTCCTGCTTTTTATTTACAGGTAAAGCAGGACCTTGGTTATGCGTGCAGTGAGTCTTGGAACTCAGAGGCGAGACCAAAATGGGAGGCCATCGTGGAGCGGGCATGCGATATGGGCCCAGTGGGACTCCCTGAAGTACAGGGAGTCTCCCAATAATTTCTGGCCCCAGGGGGACCCCTTGGGAAGGGTGGGAGGGATAGGGCGGCAGTGAGAGTAGGATGAGGAGCTTGGGTAGGTCCGAAGTGGACCTGGGAAAAACCCTGGCCTCGCTGATCCCATGGACTTGGACCTGGGCCAGGGCGGTGCAACGTGTCCTTTGTTGGGGCTGGTGGCCACGTCTGCCTGCGAGAGAGAATAACAACCCCCACAAAGCATCCGTCCAACTCTTTGTAACTTGAAGACTATGAGTCACGTTGGGTCATCTTCCTAGGGAGTATGGGCTGCAATTTACTTTGTTGGACAACCACAGCTGGGACTAGGAATGGTTCAGAGGGTTTAAGGCCGGAAGGGGAAATGAAGGGGCCCGGCGCTAACCCCCTAAGGACCTGTTTTGCGTCTTCTGTTTAAACCAAATGGGCAGTCAGTCCTTACACACACCCTGGGTCTTCGGATGTGGCCGCCCAGTAGGAGCATCACAGTCAAGCTAGGGGAGAAAACAGTTTCCAGGAAACTGGAAATGAACGGCCGTGGTGCTTTCCAGGGGCTCATCTGTGGGAAGGTATGTTTGCTTAAAATCCTTCCCTCTGAAAATCAACAAACCCAGTGGAGGGCGGAGAGGTTCTCTGCCCTGTGATTTGAGGGAGCCTTTCACAGCTACCATAGTCCTTGGCATATCATAAACTTCAGTCTCACTTAAAGACAAACATGACTTACAGGCATTGCAAGACGTAAGTTGGAGCATTTTTTTTTTTTAATTAAAAGAAAGTTTTGAATTTGTTAAGCTGCCATTTTAAACTGAGCTAATATACCAAGTTCCCTGGCAGCTAGTTCTATATTGGATTCAAAAGTGCTGGAAAAAAAAATTCCCCCCATTTCACTACAGCACTTTTTGGTGACAGGCTGTGTAATTTTGCTCCACAAAAGGGAACTATGTGTTCAGGCAACAGTTCTATTTTAAGTGTCCAAATTATTAAAACTGTACCAAATGAGTGTGGTTCATGTGTAGTTTGCATTTTATGAATTTATAGTTATGATACACAAAATGCCCATTTTTCCTGTGAAGCTTGCTATTTTTCCCCCTTCAAGGATTTACAGTACCTGTGGTTTCCCACAACTCTAGCCAGACTTGGAAAACATTTTGCAGTCAGGCTCAGGTGCATCCTGTAGGTTGAATTTGGTTTTGCTGACAGAAAAAGTCCACAGTCATTAAGGTTTCAACAGATTCTATAAAGCAACTTCTTTGTATAGGATCTTTCAAAGCTTTCCTTTCAAGCTTCCACCAAGGTCTGCCCCCTGGTGGCCAACGAAAGAAACAGGGGCGTATATAAGTGCGCTTCCCTTCAACGTTTTTTTTTTCATTCCAGACATTTACTGAGAGTACTGAGCATGTGTTGGGTTAGCATTTTAAAGTAGAAGACTGATGTAACACCTGTGGAATCGAGTCAAGTAAAGTTATATAGTCTCTGAAATGTATCTTTTAGATGAAAAGGTGAATAAAAATTCTCAATATGGCACGATGGACATGTTGGGCCAGATAATTCTTGTGGGGAGTGTCCTGTGCATTGTAGCATATTTGGCAGCATCCCTCGTTTGTACAAACTAGATGCCAGTAGCAATCCCCCCTGCCAAGTTGTGACAACCAAAAATGTCTCTAGACATAGCCAAGTGACCCCTGGAGGACAAAATTGTCGCCAGTTGAGATCCACTGATATATAAGAAAATAAAATTTAGTCGTGTAGCATCTTGCCCTGAGGGGAATAATGGTGAAAAAAATCAAAGAATATCAGAAGCAGTCTTATTCCCATTTGAAATGTATGTCTAAACATTGTATATATCTGCTTGTGAAAGTGAATTAAATTACTAAAATAAAAATAAAATCTAAAACACACCAAACTTTTGAAATATTTTGCACTTTTAAAATACTTTATTTTGTGTGTCTTTGAATACTTTTGTAATTGTTAAATGCTTTTTCTTTTTTCTTTCTTTTTTTTTTTTTTTTACTATTTCTCTGACAGTAAATGAGTAGAATGAGTAGTAGTGTCTTTTTCTTCTTACAGTCAGGAAAATGGCAATGTCAAAGACTAAAAAAATCATTTATCAAACCAAAACTCAAACTGGCGATGGAGAAGCAAATTGATTAGCAAACATCAGTCTAATTATATCGGATTTTTCCCAGATAACTATTGGATTTTATCATCCAATCCCAGATACTGTTGTCAAAAGATAAGCTTTGAAGTTACTTTAATATCTAAGAAACTTTGGTTTTTGTTTTCATTGGAAAGTATAGTTATACCGAATGATAATACTAGGCAACTTACACAATTAGAGGAAATGTTAGAGTAAAAATTTAAATGGATTGCCTTGGGTTTTGGAGTGTCTAATAATGGCACCTTTGTTCCTAGCTGAACCAATTCAGGTGTAGACACAGGAATTAGACAGGTGGAGCACAAGATATCACCTTTACCACTGATCATACAGCATTGGCATGTATGGCTTATGTGTGCTAGGCTGGTGGGTTTGCTAATGCTCTCTTCCCCAGGTCTAGACCCTGAAAGGTCCACCCAGGGCAGTGGACACACTTACCCAGAGTCGCTGCCTTGCACTGGTCTTGGGGGAATCATAGAAATAATAATGGCTGACACACGCAGTGTTTACTGTGTTCCAGGCATTGTTCTAAGCACATTTTATATATTATTCACTTAAATCTCATACAAACCCTATAAAGTAAGACTCTTTATTATCATCCACATTTTACAGATAAGGAAACAGGCACCAAAATGTTGAGTAACTTGCCCTGTCTCACAGAGCTAATGTAAGGTGGCGCCGGGATAAAATCCAAAGAAACTGGCTCTAGAATTCATGCATTAGATGCTACAAGATATCCTTCCCCAAAACTAACATACAGAATCCTAGTCCTTACAGACAGACTGACAGATTGTGAATAGTCCCCTGTTGGGAACTAATGGTCACCTGAAACTAGGGCACTTACTGCTTCTCCTTGGGGAGGAGGGGTGGGATGAGAGGCCAGAAATGTTAAGCACTGCTTCCCCCACTTAAAAACAGGGAGAAGCGGCCGGGAGCGGTGGCTCACCCCTGTAATCCCAGCACTTCGGGAGGCCGAGGCGGGCGGATCACGAGGTCAGGAGAGTGAGACCATCCTGGCTAACACGGTGAAACCCCGTCTCTACTAAAAAAAAAAACAAAAAACAAAAAAGAATTAGCCAGGCGTGGTGGCGGCCGCCTGCAGTCCCAGCTACTGGGAAGGCTGAGGCAGGAGAATGGCGTGAACCCAGGAGGCGGAGCTTGCAGTGAGCCGAGATCGCACCACTGCACTCCAGCCTGGGTGACAGAGCGAGACTCCGTCTCAAAAAAAAAAAAAAAAAAAAACCAGGGAGAAGCAGGGATTTCCATATCCAAGTTGGAGATACTGCCAGTACAAGATAATTATTGACTCTTAAAATTTTATTTTATAATTATGTTCCCTAGGAATTTATCTTAGGGAAATAATTCAAAAGAAGAAAAAGGCTATATGGATAAAAATAATATTCATAAGAAAAAAGGAGAAATAAACTATGTATCCAAAAATAGTGCAATGTTTGCATAAAACTGTAAAAGTCCAGGTCTCTTTGCAAGATAAAGAGTTAGAAGAAAAAAGCAGAATATCAAATTATTTCCACCTTGGAATACAGCTATTTAAAATTGTATATGCTTATAATAAGCAGTAGAAGGGAGCAGGTAAATGAAATAATTTTGTCCTCCTCTGATGTGTGTGTGTGTACCTGTGTGTGTGTAAAGTTTGTGCACTAAAAAATATGAAAGAAATCACAATATTTTAGAAATAATTTGAAAATGAATTCTCTATAATAACTCATCTAGAACATGGACATGTGATATGAAGGGATTCTTGACTCCAAGTGCTCAAAATAAATGCAGTTCTAATCATACTGAGTCTTTGACTCTTAAGTAGTGAGAGTTTTCTTTGCCTTTTCTTTCTCATTATAGTATAATGGAATGTGCTTACAAGGGCCAGCAGGAGTGCCTGGTCGAGATGGGAGCCCTGGGGCCAATGGCATTCCGGGTACCCCTGGGATTCCAGGTCGGGATGGATTCAAAGGAGAAAAGGGGGAATGTCTGAGGGAAAGCTTTGAGGAGTCCTGGACACCCAACTACAAGCAGTGTTCATGGAGTTCACTGAATTATGGCATAGATCTTGGGAAAATTGCGGTAAGTAAAGTTTGAATTATTTTAAAATTGAAGCAAAATTTAAGGGTTTTCATATTTTAGTGTTAATTTTTAGGTGACATTTTATTTTATTTTTTTTAACTAAAAAGACTTAAAGAAGAGAAGTATGTAGCATGTGACTTTTAATCTAAAACTAATGAAAAACTTTATAACATTTCAGAATTAATTTCATACAGATATTTCTAAGACAAATGCATATGATTTTAACCATAGTATCTAAAATACTTTTTAAAAATGCAAACAAAAGAGAGCATATGTGTCTATGTTGGACAGTAAGCAACTTTCCAGTCTTATCCTAAAGTAAATTTAAATTTAGTCTAAGAAATTTTGCCCTGGCTTCAGACATAAAGGTGGGAAACAATTTCCAAGAAATTACCACATTGATCTGGAAGCAGAAGTCCATTGGTGTTTGTCTTTATTCAGGTAGCATGCCCAGCTTAAAACTGCTAAGCCTAAGAGAAGTGAAATGGGTTAGATGTGAGGTACTACAGCGATTATTTTAGGTTATTCTGCAACATTAAGGCTGAGAGGTGGGGAATTACTCAAAATAGCCTGTCTGATAATGTATTTTGACTAATGTTTCAGTCACTTTGATTAGTGTTTGCTTCAAAAGTAATTGGCAAGTCCACTGGCATGGAAGAGAGTTGAAGAAGTTGATGCTATTTATAAGCCTCTTTTCTCTTGTTGATCAACTCTGTACATGGTTCCATATTCACAGCATATTACTTCATGATTTTGCTGCTACCATCAAGCAATTACAAGACATTTTCATTTCATAAAACTCTAAGATTTTAAGATGCACTCTGTATAATCCCTGTTCCTTATCTCAGCTTTTTCTGCTGTATTATCCATAAGAGTTTGAGACTGCCTTGATTTAATTGTTTTGCGATAGAATTTCTATGTAGCTTCCACAGTTATGATGACTCTGACCTTTTCTGTGTTCATGTGTGTTTCTAGAAAGCATTTTGTTAAAATATTCCCTAGTTATTTAAACATCTGACATTGATAGACTGGTTGTTTATAGTTGTTCATCAAAAGTTACCGAGTTCTTTCTAAAAGCTATCCTTGTGGGTTCTGAATTATTAATATATTTTCAAGTTCTTTTTAGCAATGGTCAGGATGGGTATGGGAACCTTCTACAAGTAAATGATAATAGGTCCATGAGCCAATAGACAGTCAAATTTGCAACGACCAATGAGAAAATAAGCAAACAAGAAACCTGGGCCTTATCATTGTGCCATATAGATAAAGACTAAAAACTCTGCCTGTCCTTTACTCCCTCATACTGTTTGCTGTTGCTCGAAAAGAAACAGATCAAGAGTGAATACGAATGGACAGCACTAGTCTAGAATGTAAGTTCCATGAGGGTAGGGATTCTGGTTTGTTAACTGCTCTATCTGTACCATCTAGCACATAGCTGGGGCTCAGTAAGTATTTTTTGAATGCAAAAAAAGAGGAAATATATACATTGAGTTTATCAAAAGTACTAAAGGCTAGCCTTTTTTGGTAAATCTGAAAGATACCCTCAATGGGGTGAAAAGTTCTAAGAAAGCTGCAATTTGATTTTCTTAGAGTTTCTATATCAAAATCTCTTATCTAGCTTGCAGAAAATCTCTCTCCCTCTATAAAAGTTAAGCTTTCTTTTTTTTTTTTTTTAATTTTTTTGAGACAGTCTTACTCTCTTGCCCAGGCTAAAGTGCAGTGGCACAATTTCGACTTACTGCAACCTCCACTTCCCAGGTTCAAGTGATTCTCACATCTCAGCCTCCCGAGTAACTGGGATTACAGGCATGCACCGCACCACACCCAGCTAATTTTTTGTATTTTTAGTAGAGATGGGTTTCACCATGTTGGCCAGGCTTGTCTCGGACCCCTGGCCTCAAGTAATCTGTCCCCCTCGGCCTCCCAAAGTGCTGGGTTTACAGGCATGAGCCACTGTGCCCGGCCGAGTTAAACTTTTTAAATACATTTTGGGGAAAAGGATAGTTAAGTAAAATTCACCAATCTCAAAAGCTCTTTTTAATTAGAATAGAAAATGTTAATTAAATCGTATTTCTATGTTTGTGACAGGAGTGTACATTTACAAAGATGCGTTCAAACAGTGCTCTAAGAGTTTTGTTCAGTGGCTCACTTCGGCTAAAATGCAGAAATGCATGCTGTCAGCGTTGGTATTTCACATTCAATGGAGCTGAATGTTCAGGACCTCTTCCCATTGAAGCTATCATTTATTTGGACCAAGGAAGCCCTGAAATGAATTCAACAATTAATATTCATCGCACTTCTTCTGGTATGTAAAATTGTGACATTGTAAGATGTGCCTCAGATCTAAGTAAGATTAGTTTTGAGTCCCACTATCATGTTGGTTCACTAGCCTACTGTAAAGGTACCTCTACAAGTTTTCAATGCATGGTTCTTCACCCTGGGTTGTACTTCTGCATTACCTCTCGATCTTTTAAAAATATATAGATGCCTGGGCCTTATCTCTGATGAACTGACTCAGAATCTCTAGCCGTAAGACCATAGCTTCTGTGTTTTGTTTGTTTTTTAATATTATACTTTAAGTTCTAGGGTACATGTGCACAATGCGCAGGTTTGTTACATATGTATACATGTGCCATGTTGGTGTGCTGCACCCATTAACTCGTCATTTACATTAGTATCTCCTAATGTTATCCCTCCCCCTCCCCACTCCCCACAATAGGCCCTGGTGTGTGATGTTCCCCTTCCTGTGTCCAAGTGATCTCATTGTTCAATTCCCACCTACAAGTGAGAACATGCGGTGTTTGGTTTTCTGTTCTTGCGATAGTTTGCTGAGAATGATGGTTTCCAGCTGCATCCATGTCCCTACAAAGGACACGAACTCATCCTTTTTATGGCTGCATAGTATTCCATGGTGTATATGTGCCACATTTTCTTAATCCAGTCCGTCACTGATGGACATTTGGCTTGATTCCAAGTCTTTGCTATTGTGAATAGTGCCACAATAAACATACGTGTGCATGTGTCTTTATAGCAGCATGATTTATAATCCTTTGGGTATATACCTAGTAATGCGATGGCTGGGTCATATGGCATTTCTAGTTCTAGATCCTTGAGGAATCGCCATACTGTTTTCCACAATGGCTGAACTAGTTTACAATCCCACCAACAGTGTAAAAGTGTTCCTATTTCTCCACATCCTCTCCAGCACCTGTTGTTTCCTGACTTTTTAATGATTGCCATTCTGACTGGTGTGAGATGGTATCTCATTGTGGTTTTGATTTGCGTTTCTCTGATGGCCAGTGATGACGAGCATTTTTTCATGTGTCTGTTGGCTGTATGAATATTTTCTTTTGAGATCCCCTGGTGATTCTGATGTGCCCCAGGCTTGAAAATCAATGAGTTAAATGACATGGAAAAATAGCCAGTAATGCTATAGAGCAGTGATCTTTCAACTTTGGCTGCATGTTGGGCTCACTTTAGAAACTGTGGAAACTTTAAAAAGAAATGCCCATCCCACCCTTCCAGAGAGTTAGATTTAATAGGTCTGGGTGCAGACTTGGCAATGGGACTTTCTAAATATTTCTTGGTTGGCCGGGCATGGTGGCTCACACCTGTAATCCCAGCACTTTCAGAGGCTGATGCGGGCAATCACTTGAGCCTAGCAGTTTGAGACAAACCTGGGCAACATAGTGAAACCTCATCTCTACAAAAAAAAAAAAAAAAAACACAATTAGTCCCAACTGCTAGGGAGGCTGGGGTGGGAGGATGGCTTCAGCCCAGGAGATGGAGGTTGCAGTGAGCTGAGGCTGCCCCACTGCACTCCATCCTGAGTGATGACAGTGAGTCCCAGTCTCAAAAAAAAAAAAAAAAAAAAAAAAATCCTGGTTATTCTAATGTTCAGCCAAAATTGAGAACCACTGGCTCAGACTAACTGATTTTTCTGCCTTATCCTTTAAAAGGGTGGATACTGTCTGCTGAATTTGTAAAAGAGAAAATTTTTATACTGTTTCTGTATTCTCTGTTTCCACCTAGTATGAGAAAAAAGACATTCAGTGGTCACTTAAACTGTCAGAAAAATACCATTGGGTTGTTTTATGTACTTATGTATTTGTTTGTTTATTTATTTATTTATTTTAGAGACAGGGTCTTACTCTGTTGCTCAGCCTGGAGTACAGTGGCAGGATCATAGCTCACTGCAACTTTGAACACTTGACCTCAAGTGATCCTGCTACTCAGCTTCCCGAAGTGCTGTGATTACAGGCATGAGCCACCATGCACAGCCTGTTTGTTCTATTTTAAGATTCTTTAAAGAAAGTTTATAAAATACCAGAAGTAGAAGAGTTAAAAAAACAAAAAACAAAACAAAACAAAAACTATTAATCTCATCCTCTAGAGACACCACTATCAATATTTGGTTGTCGGCCATTTTGGTTTCTTGAGTTGTGGTGGATGGCACACCATGACGGCACAGCCTGGTAGCATCAGAAAGTGTACCTACTGTTATATTCATATGCCTTTTCATAGAAGAAAAATAAGAAACTGTACATATGGTTAGCATCATTCCCTTAATTTCTTGGAGAGATTTTTCACTAATCTTATACTTAAAAATGGTTGAGGGGAGGGAGGAGATAATCTCACTCTTCCCTTCCCTCAGAAATAACATTTCAGCATTATTTGGGGCTCCAAGTCAGATACTGAACCCCAAAACCAATTTATTCCTAAGCAATCAAGGGCATGCCCTCCACATTTTCCCTCAGATCCTCACAATATCCTTAAAACATAAAGAAGAGATTTTAACCCCCTCTCTTTGCATATTGAGAAACCCAGGGAAATACAGCATCTTACACAGGAAAGTAGAATCAGTGTTCAGGAGAGCAGAAACTGACTCCCTGTTCTCTTGGCTTCCAGTTCTCTTTGTAATCAGATTAAAAACCTTCTTCACTAAGTCCTTAGATACATGCTTCCCATCTAAGAAACAGTCTTTAAAATAAGAATCTAGATATTAAAAATAAAATTTGATTAGGAAGTGATATGTTTAGACAGTAGTTGATATAAGCAACTTACATTCTATTCTGTTATCTTTAAGGTATGTGTTAATATTTTGCTAATGTAAGCCCTTAGGCCCAGGAACTGTGACCTATACATGCATATACTTTATAAATAATTTAACATAGCATTTCCCAACCATTGTGTGCAAACTCATTTGGTGTGATCAGTTGGGTGGAGTGTCACAAGTAATTTGTTATGAACAGTTTTGTATTATTGTGGGTTAAAAGTTATCTCTGTAATAGAATCACTTTCTCTGACATACTGATAGTCTCTCTTAAGGGAAAGGAAAGGGGTGCACTTACAGTTAGCATATCAGAGTATGGCTTAAAGCCTTGATATGCCCATGGGAGTTTGACAAATGGTTGTCATCTGTTACATGGGTCTAAGAGGAAAACAGGTTGAGAACTCCCAATCCAACATATCGTTTTCACTTAACAAGCTATCATACTACATTATCACAGCAAAAATATTCATTCAACATTATTTCATCTGCTAAAGACCATGAAGTGACCATTTGACTCTCCTTAGACGAGGCTGATGCAAGACCCAAGCTTGTCTGATGTCCATAGGCCATAGGGGAAAGTGAACAAGTTTCTAGGCCATGGCTGTTAAGACCTTGGGAAAACATGAGCATTTCTAGGCATTTCCACTTGTCATGGTACTAAGAGTACCAGATTAAATGGGATTGTGGGCCTACTATTTAGTTCCCCCAACTTGGGAAGAGGCCTGAACCAGAGACAGGTCCCTGGATTCTGAGAGACTTGCCTTGGATTTACTCCTGTGATAGTTTAGGTAAGTAGATTGCTTCAGACCTACATCCCTGGGTCTCAGCAGGAATGCACTAACCTCAATCAAATAGGAAGCCTAACCAGTCACATGAAGTCATCCACTACAGTGCTTATATATCAGGATTCATTTTCTTTCTTTTTTAAAATTATTATTATACTTTAAGTTCTAGGGTACATGTACACAACATGCAGGTTTGTTACATAGGTCTACATGTGCCATGTTGGTTTGCTGCACCCATTAACTCATCATTTACATTAGGTATTTCTCCTAATGCTATCCCTCCCCCTGCCCCCAACCCCACGACAGGCCCGGGGTGTGATGTTCCCTGCCCTGTGTCCAAGTGTTCTCATTGTTCAATTCCCACCTACGAGTGAGCAAACTATCACAAGGACAGAAAACCAGGATTCATTTTCTTAAAGAATCTGCCAACCTACAGTTTCTTCTCCAGCTTTACACATACATCAAAGGTACCATGTCTTTTTGCCTGCTAAAATGGTCCTGAGGGATTTTTTTTTTAATTTAAGAGAAGACTTTGGTAAGATGGAATGCAACTTGTATTGTTAGTAGTTGAAAGTCCAGAGGACATGTGAAAAGGTGCATAATTATAATGCATAAAAACACAGAGGAAAAGCAGGGTTTTTTTTGGGTTTATGTTTTTTCACTATGAGGAAATTCTGTGTAAAATGGGATTCCTAGATTGAAGGACTGGTGTAATGATTATGTAGAATTTCTTTTAATGTTATAAAAGTTATTTCTTCTGGTGGGCACAGTGGCTCACGCCTGTAATCCCAGCACTTTGGGAGGCCGAAGTGGGCAGATCATGAGATCAGGAGATCAAGACCATCCTAGCTAACACGGTGAAACCTCATCTCTACTAAAAATACAAAAAATTAGCCAGGTGTGGAGGCACGTGCCTGTAGTCCCAGCTACTCAGGAGGCCGAGATAGGAGAATTGCTCGAACCTGGGAGGCAGAGGTTGCAGTTCGCTGAGATCGCGCCAGTGCACTCCAGCCTGGGCGACAGAGTGAGACTCCATCTCAAAAAAAAAAAAGTTATTTCGTCTACTTGTCTAGCATCACTTATCAGCAGATAAGTGTTGGAAAGCGTTTTCTTTTTTAAAAAAGACTTGCATATCAAATGAAAGTCTTGGCTTTTAAAAGTATATATAGCCCTTCTTTGTTTACTCAAATAAATTGCTGTTTTAAGTTATCTCTGTAACCATGCAATTTCTGGTTTTAAGATTGAAACCTATAAGAACACTGACTGTTAAACTTGTATCATAGAATGGATATGTATACATCTTTTAAAAATATTTATGTATCAATTTAGAAAAAGAGGACTTTATTATGAAAACCTTATCAAGTATTAGAATGTTTAAGTAGCATTACATTAAACAGAATTACAAACTAGCTTTCTAAAGTTATAAAATGTAACTAAAGGATTTTGCTGTTTGTTCAAAAGAAAGATGTAACTTTCATCTTTGTCTTGCAGTGGAAGGACTTTGTGAAGGAATTGGTGCTGGATTAGTAGATGTTGCTATCTGGGTTGGCACTTGTTCAGATTACCCAAAAGGAGATGCTTCTACTGGATGGAATTCAGTTTCTCGCATCATTATTGAAGAACTACCAAAATAAATGCTTTAATTTTCATTTGCTACCTCTTTTTTTTATTATACCTTGGAATGGTTCATTTAAATGACATTTTAAATAAGTTTATGTAATAAACATGGTTACAGACCAAAGTGTGACTTCACACTGTATTTAAATCTAGCATTATTCATTTTACTTCAATCAAAAGTGGTTTCAATATTTTTTTTTAGTTGATTAGAATACTTTCTTCATAGTCACATTCTCTCAACCTATAATGTGGAATATTGTCGTGGTCTTTAGTTTTTTCTCTTAGTATAGCATTTTTAAAAAAATATCTAAGCTACCAATCTTTGTACAATTTGTAAATGTTAAGAAGTTTTTATATCTGTTAAATAAAAATTATTTCCAACAACCTTAATATCTTTAAATTAATTGCCACTAAAATTGGAGTTTCTAGTACACTATATCTGAAAAGTTTAACATAAATCCAATTTGTATTTATTCATTTAACTCTCATTTATATAATTTTTAGTACACGTATAATACGGTTCCATTTTTAAAGGAATACAAAGAGAAAGTGGTATTTATGTGTCAGGAAATATATCAGCACTTTAGGAATTTTATCTTTATTTAACAAAGAGTAACAAAGGATGGATTCTATCCTCAAATTCCTTACCATTTGGTAGAGAAAATCAGACATATATAGAAATGACAATAAATTAAAGGTTAATATGTTGATTACTATAAAAGTGTTGAAGTGGGTGATGTGGTTCAAAGGAAGAGTGATCATTTCTGGCTGAGGTGATCAGAAAAAAATCCATGAAGGCAGTATACATATAAGATTGGTGAAGTTAAGTAAATTCTGGGCTTGAATTGGAAGTAGCTGTATGAACTCATAAAGTACTTTATCTTAAAAAAGCTACAAAACAATAACAAAATCTAGCTTTGTTTACTGAAAAGGCCCAGAAACAATTACCTATCCAGTAATGCCCAGAATGTGATCTCTACACTCCCATTTCCTATTAAAAGGAACTAAAAATCATTGAAGAAATGGGGGATTTCACCTATGGGGCAGGAAATGTACAATATGACCGTGGAACATTTTGTCATACTGGAAAACAAGGCAGCTATGAAAAACAACTCAAAAAGATCCAAGAGCCAACTCCAATTGGTTCTCACTGTTAAAGATGATACAATTTAAGCATCAATAAAGAGAATAACTGCAATGGTTTAAAACATCAAATATGTTTAAATACATGAGTTCATAATATATTAAAATAAAAATTATTGGTCAACTTACAGTATGCCAGCAAACCAACTTGTTACTTTGAAAATTGGTAAATAGAACCAAACATTTCTTCTGCTTTCTCTGTATGTACTGTATCTCTGAGTAACCAAATTGTTGATGAAGGGAAATTTCTCTTTCTAAAAGTATACATACATACACACAATATTATATGTCTTATAGTAACATCACATGTTGGTGGTATAGTTTGTAAATGAAGAAAGAATGATAAAATTCCAATACTACCTTTTTTTCAACCCCTCATGAAGGGACCTAGTAATGAACATCAGTGACTGATAACATTCTCAAAAGAGATAGACCAGCTATGTCCCTCTAATGAAAGTATATAACAGCACTTAGGAAGTAGTTATCCAAGACACAAGCAAGCCAGGATTTGATTTAGCCTCTAGTTCTAACCATTAATTTGTGGGAAATACAGGGGATAGAAGAGCATGTTCATTGACACCACAGGGATATAATCAGCAAAATCCAGACTGTGGGAAACTTGAATGACATAGTTGATGATATTAAATAATTATTATTTATGCCTGGTAATAGTATTGTGGTTCTTTTTAAATAGTACTTTTATCTTTTAGAGATACTGAAATATTTAAGGTAAAGTGATGTGACATCTTGAGTTTGCTTCAGAATAATCTAGAAATGGGAAGTAGAAGGAGATATTATTTCTAGATGAAATAATATTGCAGATAGGGAAATGTTAACCAAGATGGGTAAAAATTTTGACAAGTGGGGAAAGTTGTTAAGAATAGTTTTGGTAGAGGCAAGAACATTAGTGAAAACACTGGGGTATTAATAAAACAGAAATTATGTTTTTAGGTGGGTTGAGCTTAAGTAATGTGTGTAGAAACAGTAAGAGACAAAGGTGGTGTGCTCATTTCGGCAGCACATATACTAAAATTGGAATGATACATAGAAGATTAGCATGGCCCCTGTGCAAGGATGACATGCTAATTCATGAAGCGTTCCATATTTTTGCTGGTACCATTCCTTCTGAAACTATTCCAAACAATAGACAAAGAGGGAAACTTCCCTAACTCATTGCATGAGGCCAGCATCATCCTGATACCAAAACCTGGCAGAAACATAACAAAAAAAGAAAATTTCAGGCCAATATCTCTGATGAACATCAATGCAAAAATCCTCAATAAAATACTGGCAAGCCAAATCCAGCAGCACATTAAAAAGCTTATCCACTACGATCAGGTTGGCTTCATCCCTATATGCAAATCAATAAATGTAATCCATCACATAAACAAAACCAATGATAAAAACCACGATTATCTCAATAGATGCCGAAAAGGCCTTCAACAAAATTCAACACCCCTTAATGCTAAAAACTCTCAGTAATTTGGGTAATGATGGAATGTATCTCAAAATAAGAGCTATTTTTGACAAACCCACAGCTAATATCATATTGAATGGGCAAAAACGGGAAGCATTCCCTTTGAAAACTGGCACAAGACAAGGATGCCCTCTCTCACCACTCCTATTCAACATGGCATTGGAAGTTCTGGTCAGGGCAATCAGGCAAGAGAAAGAAATAAAAGGTATTCAAATAGGAAGAGAGGAAGTCAAATTGTCTCTGCACATGACATGATTGTATATTTAGAAAACTCCATCGTCTCAGCCAAAAGTTCCCTTAGGCTGATAAGCAACTTCAGTAAAGTCTCAGGATACAAAATCAATGTGCAAAAATCACAAGCATTCCTATACACCAATAACTAACAAACAGAAAGCCAAATCAGGAGTGAACTCCCATTCACAACTGCTACTAAGAGAATAAAATATATAGGAATACAACTTACAAGGGATGTGAAGGACCTCTT
Source organism: Macaca mulatta (assembly GCF_049350105.2). Taxonomy (NCBI): domain Eukaryota; kingdom Metazoa; phylum Chordata; class Mammalia; order Primates; family Cercopithecidae; genus Macaca; species Macaca mulatta. The sequence goes on from NC_133413.1 coordinate 113,743,403, forward strand.
CAAGGAGAACTACAAATCACTGCTCCAGGAAATAAGAGAGGACACAAACCAGTGGAAAATCATTCCATGCTTATGGATAGGAAGAATCAACATCATGAAAATGGCCACAGTGCCCAAAGTAATTTATAGATTCAATGAGATCCACATTAAGCTACCACTGACTTTCTTCATAGAATTGGAAAAAACTACTTTAAACTTCATATGGAACCAAAAAAGAGCCCGCATAGCCAAGACAATCCTAGGCAAGAAGAACAAAGCTGGAGGCATCATGCTACCTGACTTCAAACTATAACACAAGGCTATAGTAACCAAAACAGCATGGTACTGGTACCAAAACAGATATACAGACCAATGGAACAGAACAGAGGCCTCAGAAATACCACCACATATCTCCAACCATCTTATTTTTGACAAACCTGACACAAACAAGCAAATGGGGAAAGGATTACCTATTTAATCATTGGTGTTGGGAAAACTGGCTAGCTATACGCAGAAAACTGAAACTGGACCCCTTCCTTACACCTTATACAAAAATCAACTCAAGATGGATCAAAGACTTAAACAGAGACTTAGGACCATAAAAATCCTAGAAGAAAACCTGGGCAATACCATTCAGGACATAGGCATAGGCAAAGACTTCATGTCTAAAACACCAAAAGCAATGGCAACAAAAACCAAAATTGGCAAGTGGGATCTAATTAAACTAAAGAGCTTCTTCACAGCAAAAGGAACTATCATCAGAGTGAACAGGCAACCAACAGAATGGGAGAAAATTTTTGCAATCTATCCCTCTGACCAAAGGGCGAATGTCCAGAATCTACAAAGAACTTAAACAAATTTACAAAAAAAAAAAAAAAAAAAAAAAAACCCTATCAAAAGGTGGGCAAAGGATATGAACAGACGCTTCTCAGAAAAAGATATTTATGCAGCCAACAGACACATGAAAAAATGCTCATCATCACTGGTCATTAGAGAAACACAAATCAAAATCACAATGAGATACCAACTCACCCCGGTTAGAATGGCGATCATTAAAAAGTCAGGAAACAGGCTGGGCACAGTGACTCATGCCTGTAATCTCAGCACTTTGGGAGGCCGAGGCAGGGGGATCATGAGGTCAGGAGATCGAGACCATCCTGGCCAACATGGTGAAACCCCATCTCTACTAAAATACAAAAAATTAGCCAGGTGTTCTGGTGCGTGCCTGTGGTCCCAGTCACTTTGGAGGCTGAGGCAGGGGAATCACTTGAACCTGGGAGGAGGAGGTTGCAGTGAGCCGAGATCACGCCACTGCACTCCAGCCTGGTGGCAGAGGGAGACACTGTCTCAAAAAAAAAAAAAAAAAAAAAAAAAGGAAACAACAGATGTTGGAAAGGATGTGGAGAAATAGGAACGCTTTTACACTGTTAATGGGAGTGTAAATTAGTTCAACCATTGTGGAAGACAGTGTGGTGATTCATCAAGGATCTAGAACTAGAAATACCATTTGACTCAGCCATCCCATTACTGGGTATATACCCAAAGGATTATAAATCATGCTGCTATAAAGACACATGAACACATATGTTTATTGTGGCACTATTCACAATAGCAAATACTTGGAACCATCCCAAATGCCCATCAATGATAGATTGGATAAAGAAAATGTGGCACATATACACCATGGAATACTATGCAGCCATAAAAAAGGATGAGTCCATGTCCTTTGCAGGGAGATGGATGAAGCTGGAAACCATCATTCTAAGCAAACTATCACAAGAACAGAAAACCAAGCACTGCATGTTCTCACTCATAAGTGGGAGTTGAACAATGAAAACACATGGACATAGGGAAACATCACACAGCAGGGCCTGTCGGTAGGTGGGGGAGCTAGGGGAGGAATAATATTAGGAGAAATACCTAATATAGGTGGCAGATTGATGGGTGCAGCAAACCACCATGGCATGTGTATAACTATGTAACAAACCTGCATGTTCTGCACATGTACCCCAGAACTTGAAGTGTAATTATATATATATAATTTTTTCTTCTATATATATTTATAATATATATTAAATATATTTATACTATAAAGATATAAATATATATATTTTATATATTTTTATATATAAAAGAATAAATGTACATAAAAATAAATGTATAAATATACATTTATATATTTATTTATATATATATTTATATATATATAAAAGAAAAATAAATGTACATCAGGGCAAAAAAAAAAAAAGAGTCAAAGCTGGTAAAGGAGGCTGAGAAAATACTGTGGAGGCCATGAATGCCAGAGTTATCTGTAGAGCTGTGGAGAGCTATTGACAGTTTGGTGTAGAAGAACATTATATAAGAAAAACTCATTCCAACAGCTGAGTTAAAAAACAAAAGTTAGAGGTACGAAGAGTAGAGGAAGGCCAGCTTAAGAGGCTGTTAAGACAACAAAAAGAAAAAGTACTTAGTCAAAAGATTTGCAAAAGAAATGAATAGGCATTTCCCCAAAGAAGATATATGAAGAGCCCACAGACACATGAAAACATGCTTAACATCATTAGTCATTAGGATAGTGCAAGTTAAAACTATATTGAGATACCACTTTACATCGACCAGGATAGTTATAACAAAAAAATGGAAAATAAGTGTTGGCAATGATATGGAGAAAATGAAGTTCTGATACATTGCTAGTGGGAATACAAAATGGTACAGCCATTGTACCCAGAAGAACTGAAAACAGTGGTACAAACATAATCTTGAACATGAATGGTCATAGCAGCGCTCTTCACGATAGCCAAAACGTCAACACAATCCAAATGTCCATCAACTGAAAAAAAATTGATAGCCAAAATGTGGTGTATGAATACAATGTAATATTATTCAGTCATAAAAAGGAATTAAGTGTCAATACATTCTTATAACATGGATGAACCTCAAAAATATTACGCAGACAGACACCGAAGGCAACATGTGGTATGATTCTATTTATATGAAATGCCCAGAAAAGGCAAATCCATAGAGACAGAAAGCAGATTAGTGATTGCTAGGGGTTAGAGGAGGGAATAATGGAGAATGATTGCTTAATAGGTATATGGTTTCCTTTTGGAATAATATAAATATTCTGAAACTACAGAGTGATGATGGTTGTATAACACTGTAAATACACTAAATTCCAATGAATTGTGCACTTTAAAGTGGCTAAAATGGCAAATTTATGTTAGATATATTATCTACAATTAAAAAAGTTTACTGGAATGGTATGGGCTTTAGTGATGACCATAGGAATAAAAGAGAGAATAGACTTGAGAAACGTCAAAAGTTGCCACTCTAAAGAACACAACTCTGCCTGCTGGGTTCAAGGGATTTTCCTACCCCAGCCTTTCCAGTAGCTGGGATTACCAGTGTGAGCCACCACACCTGGCTAATTTTTGTATTTTTAGTAATTTTCACCATGTTGGCCAGGCTTGTCTCAAACTCCTGACCTCAGGTGATCCATCTGCCTTGGCCTCCCAAAGTTATTTCTTGTGTAATAACCTAAAAGCACAGGCAACCACAGCAAAAATGGACAAATGGTATCACATCAAGTTAAAAAGCTTCTGCAGAGCAAAGGATACAATCGACAAACTGAAGAGACAACCCACAGAATGGGAGAAAATATTTGCAAATTATCCATCTGACAAGGGGTTAACAACCAGAACATATAAGAAGCTCAAACAACTTTATATAAAAAAATCTAATAATTCAATTTAAAAATGGGCAAAAGATTTGAATAGACATTTCTTGAAAGAAGACATACAAATGGTTAACAGGCATATGAAAATGTGCTCAATATTACTAATCATCAGAGAAATGCAAATCAAAACTACAATGCGACATCACCTCACCCCAGTTAAAATGGCTTTTATCCAAAAGACAGGCAATTAATGAATGCTGGTGAGGATGTAGAGAAAAGGGAACCGTCATACACTGTTGGTGGAAATGTAAATTATTAGAGTCACTAGGGAGAATGGTTTGGCGGTTTCTGAAAAAAACTAAGAACTATCATATGATCCAGCAATCCCACTGCCAGACATATAACCAAAAGAAAGGAAATCGGTATATTGAAGAGATATCTGCACTCCCATATTTATTGCAGCACAATTCATAACAGCAAAGATTTGGAATCAACCTACCTGTCCAACAACAGACAAATAGATAAAGAAAATGTGGTACTTATACACAAAGGATCCTGTCATGTGCAACACATCGATAGAACTGGAGCACATTACGTTAAGTGAAATAAGCCAAGCACAGAGAGACAAACTTCACATGTTGTCACTCATTTGTAGCAGCTGAAAATTAAACAATTGAACTCATGGAGATAGGCAGTAGAATGTTAGCTACCAGAGGCTGGGATGGGTAGTGGGGAGTCGGGGGAGAGTGGGGATAGTTAATGGGCACAAAAAATAGAAAGAATGAATAAAATCTAGTATTTGATAGCACAACAGGGTTGCTACAATTAAGAATAATTTATAGTACATTTAAAAATAACTAAAAGAGTATAATTGGAATGTTCGTGACGCAAAGAAACGATACATGCTTGAGGTGACGGATGCCCCATTTACCCTAATGCGATTATTACATGGTGTATGCCGCCTGAATCAAAATGTCTCATGTACCCCATAAATATATATCTACTATGTACCCATAAAAATTAACATTTCAGAAAAGTGGTTCCTTGAGATGGAATCTACTCCTGGTGAAGATGCTGTCAGTATTGTGAAATGACAACAAAGGATTTGGTATATTACATAAACTTACTTGATAAAGCAGCAGCAGGGATGGAAAAAATCAACTACAATTTCAAACAAAGTTCTACTGTGAGTAAAATGCTATCAAACACCACCACAAGCTACAGAGAAATCTTCCATTAAAGCAAGAGTCAATCAATGTGGTAAACTCCATTATCTTATTTTAAGAAATTGCCACAGCCACCCCAACCTCAGCAACCACCAACCTGATCAATCAGCAGCCATCATGAGGCAAGATCCTCCACCAGCAAAAAGATTACAACTCACTGAAGGCTGAGATGATTGTCAGAATTTTTTTAGCAATAAAGTATTTTAAAATTAAACTATGTACAAGGTATTTCTAGACATAATGCTATTATACACTTAATAGGCTACAGTATAATATCAACATAATTTTTATATACACTGGGAAATCAAAAAATTCACATGACTCATTGTGATATTCACTTGGTTGCAGTGGTCTGGAACTGAACTATAAAAATATCTCAGAGATCTCAAAGGTATGCCTATATACTTATAAATCTCTTAATAAATGAGAGGAAATTTATTAGGGGAACTGGCTCACCCAATTACGGAGGCTGAGAAGTCTCACAACAAGCCATTTGCAAACTGGAGAACCAGGGAGGCCCATGGTGTAATTTTCAGTTTGAGGCCGAACCCTGGGAGCTCGGGGCAGGAGGTGTGCTGGTGTAAGTCCAAGTCCGAAAGCTGGAGAATCTGGAGTTCTGATGTCCAAGGGCAGTCAAAGAAAGGTATCCCTTCTCCAGAATAAAGATCACATTCACCTTTCCTCCCTGCCTTTTTGTTTGAATGTGGCCCTCAGCTGATTGGACTGCACCCACCCTCACTAAGGGCAGATCTTCCTTCCTCAGTCCACTGATTTAAATGCCGATCTCTTCTGGAAACACACTCATAGATATAGCTAGAAATAATGCCTTAACAGCTAGCTGAGTAACCCCTAGCCTAGTCATGTTGACATCTAAAATAAACTATCACAGACTTATCTCATTATTACACCTAATAACCGGCTTACAGACTTTTTGCTTCGTGTCCCGGCAACTCTTGAGTTTGCTGGTTTGGAAAGCTTAGTACCCACCAGGGGAACAAAATAGTGGTTCCACTGAGTTGTAGGATGAGACAGGTTATCAGTTTCCTATTGGCTGCATAACAAATTGCTACAAATTTAGTAACTTGAAACAACACAAATTTATTTATCTCATGGTTTCTGTGGGTCAAGGGTCTGGATACAGGTTAGCTGAATCCTCTGCTCAGTGTTACCAGGCTGAAATTAAAGCATTGGCTAGGGCTGTGATCTCATCTGAGACTTAGGATCCTATTCCTAGCTCATGTGGTTGCTAGCACAATCCAGTTCCTTGCAGTTGTGATTAAAGTTCTCGTTTTTTTTTACTGTTAGCTGAGGACTGCTCTCAGCTCCTAGAGGTCATCCTCAGGTCCCTATGGTCCCTACTTTCACAACAGGCTGTTTTTCTTCTAGACCAGCAGGATAACTCTTCTGCTTTTAAACAAGTTGCCTGATTAGATCATACCTACACAGGATAATCTCCCTTTGGATTACAGTCAACTGATTAGGAACCCTTTGCCATATAGCATAATCATGGAGGTGCTATCCAATTATGTTTATAGGTCTCAACCATCCTCAAGGGGAGATTACACAGGGTGTGTACAAGAGAGGAAAAGTTATGGCATTCATTTTAGAATTCTGCTTATCAGACTGCCACCTGGTCATTTTGCACTTCATATAACACTTAACCAACGGATGAAAAAGAGGGGGTTAATTTATTGGCTGCAGTGATTGATCTCAATTTCCAAGGTAAATTGGTTTGCTTCTGCAAATGGAAGCAAGGAGGACTTTCTGGAACCCAGGAGATGTTCTAAGATGCCTCTTAATACTTCCATGTCCAACTGTAAAGGTTAAATGGAAAATCACAAGAATCAGAAAAGGGCAGGATGATTGAGGATTCAGACCTTTCAAAAAGGAAGGCTTGAAGCCCTCTACTAGGCAAAGAACCCACAGCAGCTGATTCTGACTGTGGGAAAGGGAAATATAGAGGTAGTTGGAGGTGGAAGCTATAGATATCAACCATAACTTTGTGACCAATCATAGAAGCAAGAACTGTAGCTCTGCATATATTCTCTTTGTTTGTATGCATGTGTTTATTTTTATTTTCTACTTTCCCATTCTCCCTATTTTTTATTATACAGGTTGCTGAAGGTCAACTTTACAATTCAGTCTTAACAGAAAATTAGGTAGGATGATGACTGAATTGAGGAGTAATTAATATATGCAGCAATGAATCCAATGACTGTTGAGACTTTGCGTCTTATTTTGGGGAACAGTAAGAGCTTCACTTATCAGAAGGATACTATCTTGCTAGGCCAAAATATAGTTAGTTGCTCTGTTGTTGTGCAGGAGTTCAAATATGTGTAGAAAGGTGCGTATGGAAGCTGAGCAGTCCAAAGGGCCCCCTTGTCAATTTGTCACTTCTCAGCTCCAAATTCATCCTTCAGTATTTACTCTGTGACAACAGATTGAACAATAAGCATTTCTCCTTTACAATGAGAATAAGTAGAGGACATTGGAGGGGCACTGCAGGAGGAAAGGAATTTCTCATCCTAGTGTCAGCGTGCTCATTTTTTTTTTCTTTTTTGCTCCCACTGCAAGGTCAGTGGTGTATGCATCTGGTGGTGTTTTGCTCCGGTTGCACACAGAATATACAGTCTACCTTGCAGTCCCAGCCTAGGAAGCTTGGTGACCACCTTGCTGCAGCCCTCTTGAGATGCACCCCACATGCTCCTGGCCAGGTACCTGTAGCAGTGCCCTGACTCTCTCTGTATACCCACCCATCAATCTCAGCTTTCCTTTCTCCTAAAGGTTGGCTTCTGAGGTCCTTCCAACGTGTATAAGTTCTGCCCCAGTTTCACACCTGCAGAAATGTCCTAACTCTTTCTGCAATCTGCTCACTAGCCTTGGCTTGCCCGTGTCCCAGAGAACCATTTCCTGTTTATCAGACAATTCTAAACCACCTCTGGCCCGAGGCACTCCAGCAAACTTCCACATCATCCAGTGGTCTGCAGCCACAACTTCTCCTATAAAGTCTGAACACCAGAGGGGGATTCTCTTCCAACTTTGTCCTTCTTTGGCTACTCAGCCTCAGCCCTAGAATAGTTTAGATTTTCTAAACATATTTATATTGTTCTACCACAGCATAATAATTCTTTAAACTTAGCATATTTAAATTACAGTGTGTTCTGTCTCCTGGTTGAACCTAGACTGACAGATGTAATCGATTTGATTGTTAAGTTTGGGATAGGGAAGTGAGCACGAGTGGCACTTTCTTTCCCTCCTCTCTCTTTGGAAATAAGCTGCTTACAGAGAAAATGCATTCTGCCCCACTTCTCCTTGCTGTAACTTTCACAAGAGCAGGCCATAAAATAGTCTTAGTTCAGTGTTGTCTGCGGTTTAGATGGCTATATGATTCTGGGGCTTGGTATAAGGAAACCTACTTTTACATCTATATAAGCCTCATTCTCTAATTTTAGCTTTATCATTAATAAAGGCAATATCCCATGCTCCCTCTACCTCTTGTCTATGTCTGGATTGGCTTGGAACTTAGATGGGAAAGAGATTAATGTGAATCACTTAACAAAAACAGCTTGCTGCTTTTCCTTTTGACATGTTCAATGTGAACAGGTTTTATAATTTCCTAGCCTTTACAGTGGTACAAGTCCAATATCATAATATTGAAATTTAATACTAAACACAATTCTGGAATATTAGATCTCAGAAAATTCACCAGGGAGAACTTACAAATCATTCAACTTTTGTACAGTTGGATCTTCCACCATAAGCATATTTTATTTTTCTAAGTCTATCAATCTTCTACCTTTATGCTTTTCATGAGTTGAATAATCTCTTTAACTTATATAAATATCAAATGATGTTTTCCTGTAAAACTGAACACATTTTAAAGAAACTACGTGATCACACAATGGTCCCAAAGTGCTCAATTTTCATAAAGTTGACTTCAATTTCCACAAAAACAAGAGTCCACCTAGAACAAAACAGCTGATGAGGAAGTGACATACAGAATTCAGGGTATCACAGATTCTGTGCCATCCGGGAAGTTTTCAGTTGCAGCAAGTGATAGAAAAACCAAACCGAGACTAGCTTTAAAAATACAGGAAGTCGGCCAGGCACGGTGACCCACACCTGTAATCCTAGCACTTTGGGAGGCCGAGGTGGGCGGATCACTTGAGGTCAGAAGTTCGAGACCAGCCTGGCCAACATGGTGAAACCCTGTTTTTATTAAAAATATAATAACTAGCAAGGTGTGCTGGCACACGCCTATAGTCCCAGCTACTTAGGAGGCTGAGACAGGAGAATCGCTTGAACCTGGGAGGCTGAGGTTGGGGTGAGCCAACATCACACCACTGCACTCCTACCTGGGTGACAGAGCGATACTCCATCTCAAAAACAAACAAACAAAAAAACCCAGGAAATCTACTGGGTCACCCACTGAAAACTCCAGAAGTACATGCTGCCAGGTGTAAGGGTTGATGCAGAATCCCATGTAACACAACAAAGTACCTAGTTCATTTCTTTCAATTTCTTATTGTTACTTCCTTGGTGCTGACTCCATTTTGGACAAACTCACTCTGTTTAAGCTATGATTCTAAATTGGCTTTGAGAAGCTCTAAAAATTAGCTCTAAGTTCTTTCACCTTGAGTATAGTGACATAAATTCTCTTTGCTGTTTCATGAATGAGGAGGTTCCTCTGTCACCCCTAATGAGGATTCATGAAACAGCAAAGAGAGAATTTATGTCAATATAATCAGGGTGAAAATGACTTTAAGAGTCACTCTGATCAGACCAGCTTAAGTAACTATGCCAATTCCAAACCACTCATTATGGATAGAGATGGCACATTCAGATTTGCTCTGTTTATTAGGGCCTACCTCTGGTGCAGGTGAGGTTGATCCCATCTAAATCACAAAACTGAGAATGGAGGGAGGGGGTGGGTTTCAAAAAGAAATTCAGGGGCCAGGTGAGGTAGCTCATGTCTGTAGTCCCAGCTATGAGGTGGGAAGATCCCTTGAATCCAGGAGTTTGAGCCTGCAGTGAGCTATGACCATGTGATCATGTCACTGCACTCCAAACTGGGTGACAGAGCGAGACCCTGTCTCAAAAAAAAAAAAAAAAAAAAATAGAACTTCAGACTACTACTCCAAGAAGGAAGAGGAGACATGGATGCTGTGCAGCCAATCAACAGGATTAATTACAGGTACTTCCAGAGTTTTTCTCCTATTTAGTCCTTTAGAATGAAATGTAAGACTTTAACCCCAAACTTCACATAATTTCTGCACGTTACCTAACACATCTTTGGAAAACAAGCATAAAGGTAACTAAATCATCTCACAGGATTTTGTTTGTGTAAGCTATTTTACAATAGCCAAAGAGACCTTGTTTTAAAAATGGTAAAAATACATACTTTATCTGGAGGATTTTATATTGTGTCCACATTCAAAAGAAAATAGTAACTCTGATGACTCATAAACTCCAATATACTTTTTAGTTGATCCCCTTTTTTAGTGTGTTTAGAAGACATGACTTTCTAAATATTGTCACACTACAAAAGCACGTATTGAAATGTAATAGCCTTCTTTTCACAAGGCATGGTACCCATCATTGTCTTTGATTACATTCTCTGGTGCATAGCTCCAGCAAGTTGGTTTTTTTTTTTTTTGAGACAGAGTCTCGCTCTGTCACCAGACTGGTGTACGGTGGCGTGATCTCAGCTCACTGCAACCTCTGACTCCCTGGTTCAAGCTATTCTCCTGCCTCAACCTCCAGAGCAGCTGGGATTACAAGCATGCACCACCACGCCCAGCTGATTTTTGTATTTTTAGTAGAGACGGGGTTTCACCATGTTGGCCAGGATGGTCTCGATCTCCTGATCTTGTGATCTGCCCGCCTCAGCCTCCCAAAGTGCTGGGATTATAGGCGTGAGCCACTGCACCCGTCCCCTTATCCTGTATCTTTATCTTCAAGGGTTTTCCCTTTGCCAACCTCTCCTACCTACACTCCTTCATAGAATTGCAGTACATTTACAAGCTAAAGTTCTTTACCTTCATCTGCCAAAATCCAGGAGAGTCCATAGTGAAATGAATACTTACAGTCACCCCACCCCCTAAGTTGCTTGCAATGTGTCATCAGCCTCTATAATTTGAATCTGCTTTATCAGTGGCATCAATCTTCATCCTACTGAACTATCTATTGGTTGACTAACACTTTGTGTTTTGAATTTGTTCCTCTTATCTGACCAGTCTTCCTCTGTCACCCCTAAGCAGTAGCCATGTCTCTCTGTTCTTTAATTACTCTCACTTCTCTTTTACCCAATAAAGCCTACACAGGTTGTCAGGCTCCGCGTTCTCATGTCCTGGTCCCAATCTTCCAGCTTTCTCCTCCTTTTCCTTTTATTATCACGTTAATTGACAACTCACTGTTCAAGGCAAGTCACCTGTGCTTTCCTTTTTCCATGGTTCCCTCTGGAATTTTCATTCAATGCCCAGCTTAAATGTTTCCCCCTCCATGAACCCTGCTCTAGTTCCCCCAAGCTATAATTCACCACTTCAGACTCCATCAACCAGGTCCAAGCTGCCACCTGCTCATGACTCGACATTTGTAAAAGCTTCCTAACTAGTATTCCTGTTTTGCCTTTCTCCTGTTTCCTCTATAGAGTCACCAGAATGATCTCTCAATCGAAACTCTTTACCATGGCCTATAAAGCCTGGTCTCTGCTAACATTTATTGGCCCAGGCACACTAAGAGCTTTTTAAAAATTCATTAATTTAATCCTCTCAATAATCCTACAGCTATGTACTTTTAATATCCTCATTTGCAGCAGATGCTGTTAGTGACTTACCCAGACCCCTTTTACGGGACTGTTGCACCCATACCCTAGCTGCTGTAGGTGTTGGCTGGTAAGAGCTGACACCTCCGCCCTTACTTGGAGGATTGCCCTTGGCTGAGGAGAGGTACCTAGTCACTCCTCCATCCCTTCTCCCCATAGCCAGTGGTCTGTGACAGCCTGATGTGGGAACCTAATGGCTCAGCCCCTTCATCTCTGGGCAGGACATCTGCTGTGGCCCAATTTATTTGGCAGAGTGCCCTATAAGGTCAGGCTGAGGCTACACTACTCCTGAAACTCTTCTTCCCTGGCCTTATCCTGTTTGCTTTACTCCATTACAGATTTCTCCTGAAAGTGCTCCCTCAGTCACTTGCCCAAGAATCCCCATCTCTGGCATTGTTACAGAGAAACTGATCTAAGACACCATATTACAGATCAGGAAACCTAAGACAAAGAGGGCTGAAGTGACCTGCCTAAGGTCAAACAGAAAATGGGAAAGCTGAATTTTGAGGCCAGAGGGCCTGGCTGTCCAACCTGAGCTCTTTCCCACCATACTGCAATGGCCACTTCTCCAACCTCCTCTCTCTCCTCACCCATCCCCTCTAAGTAAGTTAATTCCTGCCTCAGGCCCTTTTTACTTCCTATCCTCTCTGCCTAAAATGTGTTTCCTCTCATTGTGGCTTGCTTCCTCACTTCTTTCAAAATGTTCCAAATATTACCTCAGAGACCTTTCCTGACCCCAACCATAATACCTAAGATAGCAACACTATTCCGCAAATTCTGCTGTAGTTTTATTTACAGCTTTAAATACCTGAAATTATATTACGCATATATTTCCTTTTCTGTCCCTTACACCAAGATGAAAATTGCCTGAGGGCAGGAATATTGTCTGGCTTATTTGCTATATCCTCAGTGCTTGGCGACATACCTGGCAAAGAGCAGGAACTGAGCGACTATTTGTTGTTGAATGACTGAAATTGAGTTCTCTTCTCTCAGAACTCTTACCAGGCTTTGTAAGATATTCCTTACATGTTCTTAATCTATAGCTGTAATTATTTAATGCATTTATCACACAAGCTTGTATGCTCTCAGAGGACAAGAATTATGTTTTATTCATTTGGGAGTACATAGGTTTTTAAATAATGGTGCTGTCTTAAACACCAAATATCAACTGCAGTTCATTTTTTCCATATGGGGACTAATATCAAGATTTCATATGAATTATAGTATAATCCAGAAGTATGAAAAAATACATCACATTTAACTGATAAAGCATTCATCTGCATGTTACAAGATATTACAGTAAATACAACTAAGTACTTTTCATTTTCTCTTTACTTTAAAAACAATGCCACTTCCAAAATTTAAAAAAATAGACCTATTTTTAAAGAACTACTTAAAGATGGCTTTGAAAACAATACTGTTTTATTTACAACAAATAGATGGTAGTGCAACAGCACTCGTGGATGTTTATGATAAATAAAAATACTAGTATTCTGGCATCCTTTGGGAACAGGCCCTTTTATATTTATAGACGTCTACAATAACTCATAAAAGTAAAAATCAATAAAGGCTATTAATTTGTGTTTCAACCTGAATTTGAGAAACCAATGAAAATCATTCATTTGGGATCTAGATCCATGTATCTGAAAACTAAAGTATAAAGTTTCTCATTTCCATTCACTTTGTCGATAAACACATGCCAAACATTTCAGCATCTGTAAAAGGTGATTTAGCATTTGTAATAAGTGATTTATAACTATATATGCTAAATAAAGGTTGACACAGCTGGATCCTAGAAGCTCAGACTTTATAAATTTACAATAAAGTATTTATGCCAAAAAACAAGAAATTCATCTAGGATTTTAAACTATGGAAGTCTCTGGGGAAAAAAAATAGCAATGGAATGACAATAGATGTCAGATATTTCTCTGAGAAGTATATAGTTTCTCCATTTTCGCTAGGTAGTGCATCCCAATTGAATTAAAACTAAAGCATATTTACAGTGGATTTTTTCTCACTAAAATTTCCCAATTCTAAAATGGTCTGGATTTGGTCAACACCTTATTCAGTAAATCCTTAATTCACCTTGAGACATACAAAGACATTCTTTTAAGGAGCCATTTTCTTGGTATTGCACGAAGGTTAACTTTAAAGCAATCCAGGCAATTAAGTTCACAAAAAGAAGTACATTCATCTAATCCATTTAGCAAATGTTGCGAATCAGGTTCTACCAATAAAACGCAGAAATCTGTGAAACTCTATACTTCGTGTCAGTTTTAGCACTGTGTTGATGGCAGCCATTTCAGGCAGAGGTACCCAAGTTCCATATATATGGGGAAGGCAAAAAGCAGAAATACATTGCGGAAGACTTAGCAGTTCTCTGGCTTCTGATAACTATAGACCAATTTCGAATATGAGCCACGTTTCTATGCAGAATTCTTCTTTTATGCCTTAAACACAAAAGAGCTTGTTGCTGCCTTGGGCAGATATACTGGAATTGTCCTCTTTTAGCTTACTTTCTCTTTTCTCTAAGGTCAAGTAAAAAATGTGAGACGTTTTCATATACCACAAAGGTAATACAGCAGGCTGGAGTCACTCTAATCAAATTAGGAGCAATTCCCTTGTAAAATCCACCGATGCCTTCTTTCCTTTAGAGGGAAAAACAGATAATGCTTAATTTTCTATAGTGCTAGCTTGAAAACATGAAAGTTTTAACTGGCACAAGGCATGGAGCAAGCAGCAGTCAAACCTCACTCTGATTTAAGTTCATGTTTTCAATGTCCTAAAGTAATGTAGTTTATATGGGATTTATAGGGATTTATATTCCTTTTATGGATGGACTGAGGAAGAGAGGGTCGGAACATCTCAAAACTGAACTACAAAGTCCTTTCAATTAGCTATCTTTCAAATGTTTTTAAACGTATGAACAGGCAGGAGCTTTAATTGAGCTAATGTAGGCATTAAAAAACCTCATAGCTTGGATAAATGCTAGCCAACAGCACATATAAAGCATATATAAATATAAAATACAGCACATATAAAGATAAAACTTTATTCCCTTAATGCCAATAATATGGCCTAGAAATTTGTCATTTAGGTGTTCATTAAATATTTCTTGAATTGAATTAAATTTAAACATCCTAAATGTTCTGCTCTGTTCTTTTAGAATTAAAGGGAAATATGGTGATGTCTGCCTATAATAATTTAATCTCATACTGAAGAACAAATCATCTCTTTCCTATATGGAAACAAGTATTTGCAAAAGTTAGGGTGCCAGTAGCAGGTGTGGAGCCTTCTTGAATGTATTAAGCTAGCTTATGACTTCTTATATTCAACACCATTCAGATATTTTATAACACCTAAATTTTATTTTCCAAAACATTTTCACACATTTAATTTGATTCTTATAACAACCTATTAGCCTAGAAAGTCTTATTTTACAAATGAAGAAATTAAGCCTCAGAGAGATTAAGGCCATGGTCACATATGTAATAATTGGGAAAGCAGGGACCACCATCATGTGTTCACCACAGCAAACTGGCCTTTGCTATAAAACTAGTATCAACAGCATGGTCTAAGATATGCAAGGTATCTTATCAAAACAATTTTTGATATAGCACATGCTCTCACCTCCATGTCTTTGTGATTACATCTATTACACCACTGTAAAACATGTGTTGATCCTGAAGACGAGCTCTTACGACTTGATATGGGTATGTTGCTGCGACAGCAAATATTTTGGATAGTGCTGCAACAGATATATATTCTACTGTGCTCTAAAATGGCAACACAAAACAGTTTTTTCTTTAGACAGGATTTCTTTTAAAATACAGAAGTAAAAATTATATAGAAAAAACATTTTAATGGATCTTTAAGGGATTCTATTTTTGACATTTGTGTGGCATCAGCCTATAAATATTTAACTATAAATCAGTGGCAGAGCCAAGCCAGTACTTATTATCACAGCACTACCACCAAGGTAAGCATGACAAAAATTTCTACCTATTAAATACCCATAAAAGGAAATTATATCATTTTTACAAGAATCATCTTACCAACTGGGCTTCTGGTAATCTATTGATATGCTGGTTGTACTTCAACTTCAGCAATTCATACGCCATAAACTGAAGGGCACCGTGTGATGTTCCAAACAGCCCAGGAACAAATCCCTATAAGGGAATGATTTTTAAAAAGCAAAACAACGTATGTTTGAAGAACAATATATTTAAGTAAAATACTTTCTCTTCTCTCTCATTACAGCACTTTAAGCAAATTCATTTAATTTTGCACAAGTCACATTTTTAAAATATTGGGTTAAAAACTTGTACTAATATAAAGAAACGGGTAGTATTCTCTTCTACTTTATTTTTAAAGGTTTGGATGTTCATATATTAGTTTTTCTTTAAACAGTATACATATAAAGAAGACCCACACTGTCAAGATTTGAGGTGTGAGTGGGAAATTAAATTCTGGAAAGTTAAGAAACTAAAGGTAATAATGGTAAATCAATGAACTGTGCATAGGTATTCTGAAAGAATAAAGCAGAAAGTGATGAAAAGACATAAAATTGAGTAATATATTTACAAAATTCTTGCCCACAGGTCAGTAAAATCCTATAAGCCTTAAAATGATTTTAAAAGCTATTACTCAATTCTTAAAAAACAAACTGAAATTCAACATGTCTAATTTTGATTTTAAACTATGTATGCTTAAAAATTTCTTTATGGGGTAAGCAATAGATGGGAATAGAAGGTAGAAAAGGGGAAAATAAAAAGGAGTTACAAAATCAGAAAACAGATTTGACACTAGGAAGGAATTTTTAAAATATTACAACAGGCAAAAGGTTGGGTTTGATTTGTGTCGTTATTTTTTAATTTATGTAAGATTTGAGATGAATTAAAAAACTCAATAAAATAAGATCCTGTTAGGACTGCTACTGTCTTCTCCAGACTACATTATCCCAGGTTCCCAAGAGACCACAGCTTCCAAGGAATGGAGTAAGGAATGAGTGACCTGGTTGTGTAACTTATCAATTAGATATCTGACAAAGTTTTAGACAGATCTCATGCCCACCAATGTCATGATGATACATCCTATGTTAATGGGGACAAACAGCTTAAAGTACAATTTCAGTATTATTAACTATATTTCGGTTTTCATTAAATTGTTTCTTGCTTAAGTTTGGCTTCTTTTTAGGACTTACTATAGGTCATTCAGAACTAAGACAACAGAGCCAATGGAAATTGCCATTTTCAGTTATTTAAAATATATTGATAATTTGTTACCTTATATAATCCACGCACACCTTCATACTTATATATTTTCACAAGTGTATCAAACATTCCTTTATACTGTCGGTGTGGGGAGTTAATAACAGCATCATACTGTAACATAAGGCGAGTTTTTGTTACCCATAATGGGTTTGTAATGCAGAGGGTCATGGCTCCTAAAATGAGATTTCAATAAGATTATTCAGCATACAGATACTTTCGCACTTATGACAACCCAAATTAAAACCAGTACCTTTATGTAAAAAAAAAAAAAAAAAAAAAAGATAATGCACAGGACCATATCGGAAATTGTGAAATGTAGTCTCTGAGGCACAGTCTTAGGGTCAAAGGGTAGACGTCATTTTTGGTAGTCATAAAAAGTTCCTCATGCAGTTAGTGAGAGGTAAATTAAAAGGGAAATGGAAATGTGAAATGCTTTCCCTTTGAAGCGTAAGGATAGCAAAAATGTCTTGACTCCTAAACAACGTGGCCTGGTGCAGAGAACAGATGGTAGGCAGATACAGACCTCAGGTGTAGCACATGGTATAATCCGAGAGGGGTTTAAGATAGGCAAAAAGGACCAGGAATCTGGCACCCCAATAATCTGTGCATGTGACACATATATCTACCCCAGCTTTATCACAATCTTTCTCAAATCCAAAGTAACTATGCCTAAAAAATTAAATAATTATGTAATACAGTAAGTCACATTTTACATCCTTTATAGAGTGACAATTTTTAAAAAAATTCATCTGGTTAAGTTTTTCATTTGCCAGGTTTCCTAAGTAGTCCTTTATTCAACAAATATTTGGTCCTGTTATGACTCAGGTTTTTGCTAGTGGCTATCTATTCAAAAATGACTAAGTTAGTTTCTGACTAATCAAACATTAAGAAATCAAGGTATTAAAGTAGGAGTTATAAAGACTTATGGCTCTTACTGTTTTTTTCTTCTGGATAGTATACATAAGTGAGGCGATTAAACAAGGCTACTAAATGGTATAATTTGAAAACTAAAATTATACTTTAAAGAAACACTATACCAAATCATTTTAAACCATTAGGGATTCATAACTTTTCTAAACTTTACCACTCTGTTATAAGTAAAATTCTTGAAATCTGCACAGAGTAATCATAAGAATTTCTTCTAAGAAATTCCATGTAACAGCTGGGCGTGGTGGCTCACGCCTATAATCCCAACACTTTGGGAGGCCGGAGCGGGCGTATCACAAGGTCAAGAGATCAAGACCATTCTGGCCAACATGGTGAAACCCCATCTCTACTAAAAATACAAAAAATTAGCTGGGCTTGGTGGCGTGTGCCTGTAGTCCCAGCTACTCGGGAGGCTGAGGCAGAAGAATCGCTTGAAACTGGAAGGCAGAGGTTGCGGTGAGCCAAGATAACGCCACTGCACTCTGGCGTGGGCAACAAGAGCAAAACTCCGTCTCAAAAAAAACAAACAAACGAAAAAAGAAATTCCATATAACTGATTTAACACGGTTAGATGGGCATATTTAAACTCAGGTGTTCAAAGAAAAAAAATCAAAAACAGAAACTGAAAATTAAGTTTGGAAGGTGACATTTTTATATTTCACACATTGCCTTACCAGCTTCAGCAGCTGAGACAAGGTATTCTGTTGCCTCTAACCGTTCAGCTCTTCCTTCTGTCTTATATGACTTGATGGCATTGTAACTAAAAGAATTAAATGCAAGCAGTTTAATTTGAACAAGTGTCACAAAGTCCATTTTAAAGTGTTATGTAACTCAACAGCATTACCCCTAAAGCAAAAGTCAATGCATAATGCAACCACAAAATGAGACCTTTTTCAAGAATGAATTTGCTGGAAGTGGTTTGCTGCAAGATTATACCACCCCTCCCTCTCAAATGAATATGGCTAGCAATACAAACGTAAAATATTTTAATCAGACACTCATCAATTAATCTCAAAAGACAGGAAAACTGGAAGGAGGTGAGAGTACAGTAGTGGTACACAGACTGGTCATAAAAGACAAAAGGGACCAAAGAAGGAGTACCTAACAAATATATACTGAGCACCTGTGTTCAGGTACTATCATCAGCTTTCTAACAGACAATAAAAAGATAAACATGTGATGAATTTTTCTTAACAAATTAATAAGGACTATTAAGTGGCACAAAAAATCATAATAAAAGACAACACAGACAATAGAAGAAATTCAGGAATTATGACTGAGATAACAGAAAGCTTTGTGTAGGAGGTAGTATTGAGACAGGCACAGTTTCAACAGGGAAAAAGATGAGCATGGTGAAAAGTAATAGGGGTGGGTGGGAAGACAGGGAAAACTGGCCACACTTGAGTGGTAGACTGAGATTTGCATTTTATTTGGTAGAATATACCCATTAAATGTTTCAGAGTAAGGGAGTCAAATCGGCCTATTTCCTTTAATACCAATTTCTACTCTTCACTTCGATGACGATCTCAAGTGAACACATTCTTTTTTGCTTTTTGTTTCAGAGACAGAGTCTCATTCTATTACCCAGGCTGGAGTGCAGTGACACAATCATAGCTCACTGTAACCTTGAATTCCTAGGCTCAAGCAGTCCTCCTGCCTCAGCCTCCCAATGAGCTAAGACTACAGGCATGCAGCATCATGATGCCAGACTAATTCTTTTTTAAATTTTTTGAAGAGATATGGGGGTCTCACTATGTTGCCCAAGCAGGTCTTAAACTCCCAGACTCATGTGATCCTCTCACCTTGGCCTCCTAAAGTGCTAGGATTACAGGTGTGAGCCACTGCACCTGGCCCAAGAAATTCTCATTGTGAAAATTTTATATGGCTTGTCCTTAGAAACTGTCTTGGAGAATCTATACAACTCGAATTCATAAAGTATGTGTGTGTGTGTGTATATATATACATATATATATGTCAAGGAGTGTGTGTGTGTATAGTTTCACACACACACACCACTCTAAAGAGAAGAAAAAGAGAAAAAATATTTAAACAATTTTAAGGCTGAATTTTATTTTGCTTTCACTTAAAAGTTACTTTAAGATTGGTTTGGATACTGCCATAAACATATGGGAGATCAAGCAAAATACATGACACAAAGAAGACAAAGGCAAATACACTAGATAGATATTGATGTTTTCCTAACAATGAAACCTATTGAAGCAAAGAAAAGCTTCCTTATTCACGGTTTCAGTTTCACGGATCAGAGGCATGCTCAGAGCAGCGCATGTTCCTGCAATACAGTGTGATGATGCTTTGTGACAACGCTCTTGTTCACTAAATAAGCTGAATGTGCCTGCCACAGGAACTTTCCATGGCTTCTTCAGGAGGCAGGTGACAGTAGTTATTTTAAACGGTGATGACATCTGACTGGTGAAGGAGTAAGGAAAGGAATGAGCTGGGAAGATGATAAGGCAGGTCAAACAAGAAG
The DNA here is from genome assembly GCF_049350105.2 of Macaca mulatta. Taxonomy (NCBI): domain Eukaryota; kingdom Metazoa; phylum Chordata; class Mammalia; order Primates; family Cercopithecidae; genus Macaca; species Macaca mulatta. The sequence goes on from NC_133413.1 coordinate 113,763,795, forward strand.
AAACAATTTGCCTCAAACCCTTTCAGCCATGCACTGGCTTTTGCTTTCTGTTCCCAACAGGGATTTCCTATGGTACGTATTCATATGAGGACCCCAAGGTCTATCCTCTCCTGCTTTTCCACCTTCATCATAAACAAATGTATTTTTGTAAGCCATCTCAAATATTTTGGGAATCTGGCTGAGGATAAACAAGTAATTAATGTTGCTTCAGTATTTATAAATTTTCTGTTTGGGGCACTCTGCAACTAATCTCTGATAAATGGAGAAAATAACATAGTTATTTAAACAATCTTTCTTTATCAAAACTGAATACCAAAGAGGGCTGAAATCTACAGGATTCATTTTGGACAACAGCTGCAGGCTCTTCCAGTCTCTACAACACTTTCCAAAACCACTAATAAATAATAAACCGACTGATTCAACTTTTCCTAATCTAGTGATACTTTGACTCTATTAGAAATGCTCAAGAGTATATACTGATATGGCCAAAACACCTAATAAAACACCAAAGGGGCCCTACAATTTCATTGCGAATTATCTGGAGTTGGCTGTTTTTCAAATGGCTTTAACTAAAATAAAAAGCTCTCTTAATGTGTATTTAGCTTACAAAAGTAATCAGATAAACATTTCATCTTCCTGAATTCACCCCACAGAAATGGCTTCTGTAAGAGTATATTACTCCACCTGTCTTAGCATTTTTCCTATTAAGAACTTTCTTCCAGACCAAATGGCTTATTAGCCATTATCAGAGGCATCTGATAATCAAACTAATCAAACTAATAAGCCACTTTGTTCTTTCTGATCCTTCCAATTCAGAGAAATTGATTAAATGACTCATCTTATTTCATCATGTGACATGTAAAAATCACTAAAAACAAAAATTCCTTTTTTATTTAATATTGTAAAATCTCCCAAATCTACTCACAAGAAAAAGTAGAGTCCCCAGGATAAACCTGCACCCCACACATTTGGGGTTACTCCTTGATAAAGTCCCCGTAGGCCATCAAGTTTCCAAATAGTAGTCAAGCAATGTAAAATTCCATTATATTTCGGTCTCAGTTCCAATCCATCGCTCACTGCATTAAGGGATATACAAAGTCAGGTAAGAACAAAGTTCTAGCTCTGTATCACATATAAACACAGATACTGCACAATCAGTTATATAAGGAGATAAACTTAGAAGAAAAACTTTTTTTAGGTAGGAAAATTATTTTCCAGGCTTATATATTTATTACATATATTTATATAAATACATACATACATATATATTTTTTGCGACAGAGTCCCACTCTATTGCCCAGGCTGGAGTGCAGTGGCACGATCTTGGCTCACTGCAACCTCCACTTCCCAGGTTCAAGCAATCCTCCTGCCTCAGCTCCCCTAGTAGCTGGGATTACAGGTACGCACAACCATGCCCAGCTAATTTTTGTATTTTTTTTTTTTTTTGGTAGAGACGGGGTTTCACCATGTTGGCCACCCTGGTCTCAAACCCCAGACCTCAGGTGATCCACCCGCCTCGGTCTTCCAAAGTGCTGGGATTACAGGCGTGAGCCACCATGCCCAGCCCAGGCTTTAATATTTTAAAACTACTACATTCATGAATTTATTCAAGTGTTTATTGGGGGCATACCAAGCATTCAAATAATATTTTAGGAAATATTAGATTAGTTCTTAAATAATCCGAAAGTCTCTTAGGTAACTAGGTGTAGACACCTAGGTTTTGTTTTTGCTCCAAGGTTAAGGATTTGAATGTTAAAAAATATTACTCAAAAAATAAACTAGCTAGGAGCCTCAATTATATCGAGTGCTAGCAAGACCTGAGGAGCGGCAGGAAAGAAAATGCAGAGGATGGGGTAAACTTTTTTTCCTGGAAATTCTTTTTATTCTCCCCACCAACATACGTCAAAATCCAAGTAGAAAGTAGAAAAGTATTTCACTTGAACACATCCAAAATTGAACTAGTTTTCCCCATCCCTTCCGAAGCTGCTCTTAACTCAAGTGTTCCATATAGCTCAACAAACGTTATCATCATCTACATAGACGCCCACACCAGATACCTGGGGACTATCCATGAACCCTCCTCCCTCCCATCCCTTTTTATCAAATAATGAGTCTTTTTAATTCTATATCACAAATTTCTCTTGCACCTGTCTATGTCTCAGTTCACACTGCCATCATCCTACTTTGAGATGCCATCCGTTTTCAACTAGCATCATCAGCATTTAAAGTAGTCTTCTTGCCAATTTTGTAAAAAATATAACCTAGATTATAAATCTGGCACTTTTTCATTTCGCCTCTCTGTAGGAAACAGAAAGCACATTCAAAATAGGGTAACTCTAGGGCATAAGGGATAGTTAAAAGGACTATTTACAAAGGTATGCGCAGGTTGTAGAAAACCACAAGGAATAATACAGTATCAATTATTTCTTTACTGTTTTGAAAAATCACTTAATTATATGAGTATTAAGTATCTCAGTAATCGGCAACGGCACTCTACATCATACAAACCATTCTACATTATACTATAGTATATCCAAACTTGTAATTTTACTATATATAATTTTGTATACAGCTTTGTTTTCCACTCAAGATTATTTGTGAGCATTCCCCCTTGTTATTCAATAGATTCCCCCAATAAGATTTTAACATATGACATTACGGCTTTCCATCTTATAGATATCCCATAATTTACAGTCATTCCTCCATCTGACATATGAATTTTTTTTTTTTTGGCCATTACAAGAAGTCCTTTAAAGAACATTCTGTACAACAATCTGCATGAACACTTATTATTGCCTTAGAATCAGCTATTAGAAACAGAACTGATATGGGTCAATGGGTATAAACTTAAGTTACAAATACATACTGAACCTGCCTTCCAGAAAGTTTATACAAATTACACCCCACTAGCCATATGAGCATCCCCGGTTCAATGTCGCCTTGCCACTACCTCACTGTGTATAATCCAGCCTGGCAAAGAAGAATCACTATTTACCATTGCCAGGCAAAGGGGGAAAAGTCAATTTCTTTCATCATTAACCTGGCAATGTTATAGCATGAAGGGAGATTACAGTGCATCGGGTTTTGTCAGAAGACCTGGGTTTGATAGGTAACTTCCCTAATTCGCTACATGGTCTTACCCTTTCTGAGCTTCAGCATCCTCACTTATAAAATGGGATAAGTCATGTACCTCACAGGGTTGAGGTTTATATAAGACAACAAGTTTAAAGGCAGGCAGCAGAATGACAGGCTCTTGAGAAATGTTTTCCTGTGTAGTTTATATTCTTTCTGATGCTTCCCCTGGATTCTATGTGTCTCATTCTTCTGTACAGATGCCTTTTTCTAAGAACTTTCCATTTTCCTCTCAATAATAAACTCATAATACCATTTCTCTCTTGAGGTAAAAAGCAAAACCAACCATAAAAACACTACCTGTTCTTTTCATAGGTATAAACCAATGCTGAATTATAATCTCCCCAACATAAAATTAAAATTGTTTTATAGATGAAATACAGTAAATTTTTTCGGTCTAAATCAGGGGTCCCCAACTCCCGGTACCAATCCATGGCCTGTTGGGAACTGGTCGCAGGAGGTGAGCTAGGTGGGCAGAGTACAGGTGAAGCTTCACCTGTACTTACAGCTGCTCCCCATCGCTTGCATTACTGCCTGAACTCTGCCTCCTGTCCGATCAGTGGTGGTATTAGGTTCTTACAGAATCTTGAACCCTACTGTGAACTGCGCATGCAAGGGATCTAGGCTGCACACTCCTTATGCGAATTTATTGCCTGATGATCTGAGGTGGAACAGTTTCATCCTGAAATCATCCATACCTCCTTCACCCTCATTCGTGGAAAAATTGTCTTCCATGAATCAGTCCCTGGTGCCAAAATGGTTGGGGACCACTGGCTTAAATGACCTCATGACTGTTTTAAAAACATTTGCCACTAATGAATTAGCATGTAGATCTAAGTACCTATCAAATAGCTTACAATGGCCTATCATAGCACTAAAAAATGCCAATGGACTCAAGCTGAAGATAAAAAGTTTGGTGCACAGAGAGGAGCCAAGACAGGACACTAATTTTAAATTCATTTTCAAAGAAAGACAATATAATGACTTTTTAAAAATTACCATCTAGCACTATCACCCTAACACAACCTGTTTAATTTGTGGGATGTTAGTTTTACCCCTCTTTCCTCTGTGACAGCTCTGTGACAATTAAGAGTTTGTCTCTTTTAATAAAATTAATCTCCCCCCCACCTGTGCTCTATATTGGTATCTTTAAAATTGCAGATGAATCAAGAAACCAATTGAACAGACAGCTAGTATCTTTTCTTTAAAATCAGACTGGAATTGAAAACAAATATAAATGACATTACAAGTAGTAAGGATAAGTAATGTTTCATGAAACTTGTGTTTCAGTAATGTTTGTGTGTGTATGTGTATGCACTGGATAGCAAAGGTAAAATTTATTTCCTACTAAGTGTTTTGGTCAAAAAAGCTTGTTCTGGATCCTGCTTCTTCAGACAAACCCCCTTAGTTAGATACCTTACTCCTTATCCTCCTGCCTCCATTTCCCAATATCTTCCTTGATTTCAGTTCTTTCCCATTAGTATTTAAACAGACTTAAGTTTCTCCTAAGTATTTCCTCTTTGATCCCAGTGCCTCCTCATCAGTTAAGTGTCTGCAATGAGAAAACCAGCCCCTCCCCCTCCCAATCTCAGCAGGGACTCTCTCATTCCCACTGCAATCTGGTTTGAGCTTCACCAATTACTGCACGCGCTCTAATTAAGAACCTTCAAAGGCACTCTGGAGTCCTCTCTTTCTTAAGAACCCCTTAATACACCTGATATTGTGTAAAGCCCTCTCTTCTTACACCATCTTGAATGTCCTCTTGCTTCTTTGCCAATAAATTTCCTGGGCCCCCTTTTCTCTGCCCATCCTTAAATGCTGATTTATAGGCACAATTTCCACCAAACAGGGGTGGTGTCTCAACCATTAAGCGGCTTCAACTGCCAGCCCTGTGCTACTAGTCCTGATCTCTCATTCCTAACATCCTGCCCTACTGAGGGTTGCGGTCTTACTGCCAGTTTCCATTTTTACATGGCATAAAAGATAACGTCAATCTGGCAGCTTAACTTTCTGGAATCATTCTTTATTTTCATCTCTAGCATTTTAATTTACCCTTTAGCTATACCAACTACCCACTCATGGTTTCAAACTAACAGCATATGTTATGGAAACAGACTTTCTGAGCTTGACTCCTAGTTCTAGCAATTACTTTGCAACCCTAAGTCACTTGATTACTCTCTGCCTGAGTTTTTCCATAAGATAGGAAAAACAGTAGAACCTAACTCTAAAAATTATAAAGGATCAAATGAGTTAGTACATATAAAGCTCTTAGAATTATGCCTGACATATTGCAAGCACTCAATAAGTACTAGCTTATTTACGCTACTGGGTTTTGTGATACCACATACTTATACAACTTAACTCTGCACTACTGTCACTGAATTTTACATTTGGTTCCTTAATATTTTGGATGTAGTCATACTCTCTATATTCTTCACAAGAGCTCACACATATCTTTAACTTGCAGATTAGGCTTTTGGGTATTTAAGAAAATTATTATTTTTATATCTCATTCACATTCTTTGTTGGGACTCTCTCATCATTCTTGAGGGTTTAAAATTACATAGTAAAGTTAAAAGGAGCCTGAACAATCATCCAATCCAATCTTTCCACCTAATACAAGAATATCTTCTAACATTTGTCATCCAACTACTATCTGAACCACTTCTGGTCATCATCAATTTCATTTCTGAGCACTACCACGCTGCCAAACCAAAATCTGCTTTCCTGTAATTTCCACTCAACCTGTGTCTGACCTTAGGATCAACCCACAATAAGGCAGCCCCCTTTCCCACATGGAAGTTCTCTAAATATCTTGAGTTTTTTTTCTCTCCTGAGCTAAACTAGTTCCTCCAGTCATTTTTCATATGAAATAATTTCTAATCTTTCTACCACTCTGGACACCTCTGAGTTCCAATTTATACTTGAACTCACAGAAAAATTCCAGGTTTGGTTTAACAGCGCATGCATTCAGAATTAACCCCCATATCCTGTCTTCATTAGATTTTAATTTTATTAAATGAGTTTAATTACAAGGAAGCATAAAAAGTACAGTATGTTATTCAGCATTGATGCTGATAATCAATAAATTTTTATTTCTGTTATTTATCTTCTTAAATTTTCCTCCTTTCTATCATCATTTCAGAGCTACACTGTGAGCTTTATTATTACAAAGTCCTGCTTCCACTCCTAGATTTAGGCCTCCAATCCAATCTCAATCCTTTTATCTGTCACCTCAGCCCCACTAGTCTCCCAATACTCTTCCCAATTCATCAAGACTGTTAATCTTCTCAGGTACCAAGAATTCCTTTTCCTCAGGAATGATACGCTTCAAAGCACTATCTAAATTCATCAGGCCAACCACGCTATTCTTCAATGATCACCTCGACTATCACCTCTTCTGCTCCTAGATAAAATGCTACTGAAGAGAGACACTAAGTCATACAGGCCTGCACCTGCAGCCAAGTCTAAAATTCTTGTAATGTTCAAACCATTGTATAACAGGGACTTATAGCGGTAGTATGGTGAGGGGTTAAGTGCCAGAGGGTTCCAGAGTTAGATTACCTGGGTTTAAATCCCAGATCCATCTTTACAAACTTGTGACTTGGGTAAGTTAGTCAATTTCTGTTATCCTCACCTGTATAGCAGGGATCATAAACTCACAGGATTGTTCCTGTGAATAGATTTACAGGATAATAAATGAGATAATGCATCTAAAGCATAGTTCACTGCCTTGCTCCTAGTAAACATTCGATAAAGATTACTTGTCAATAATTATTTGTGCATGCATCATAAAACTTCATGAAATTATATGCCTTTGTGTTTTTTCTAGAGATAATGCTCCATAATTTTCGATGATTTTCCTTCATAGAACGGCTTCTTGCTTCTTCCAGCTGTCAAAATATTAGCCTTTCTATGGGAAACCCCAAGCCCCAATCTTCCATTGAACCTTAAAGATACATATGGCCATCAGCATTGTAGAATTTTCTTGACGGTTTATGGGTATTTATATTTTGTATTCGTATTTCTTGATTTTATATTGTCTAGAATTACCTTTTATACGACTAAGTCTAACGACTCCAATTAAATTCTAAGTTCCCTGAAGGCAAGAACTTTATTAGATACTTCTGTAGCCCACACAGCAGTCTACAGACATTATGAGAATATAAATTAAGAGAACTGAATTACCTAATGCTAAGATAAACAACTTCTGTAGATTTAATTCTCAAGGCAGAACTTAACTTGTAACAACTTTATTTGGAAACTATTTTCTGCAATTTCAGTTATCAAAGATCATCTCTGAAACTCTTTTTCCAGACTTCAGTGTCGAGTTTAACTTCTAAAATGCTTTATTTCAACATACTCAATTCATCTAATACACTTAAAATAGTATTTCGATTCTAGCAACCTATTCTTTCACAGGACCTTGTACCATTCTATAACCGCCAAAAAACAAACATTCAAGAGAATTCTATTCCAAATCTCCCAACCATTCGCTGAAGATTACGTCCTATCCCAATACTAGTCGAGCTGCCAAACCACGTGGGTATGCTAAGATTTCAAAGTTCCTCCAAGAGTGAATGATTTGCACGTGTGAGGACTAAACCTTAAAATGTGACCATCTCTTCTTTATTTTACAAATCAGGCTTTGAATCCCATCTTCTCTGCCAAAGAGGATGTTTTTTCTCAGACTTCTCTACATACACGCCCCCTCCCTTAGTCTTGAGGAGCGTGGAAGATCGATCGCAGGCCGACCCCTCTACAGAGCAAGCACCATTTCCTCAAATCTAGTTCAGGTGCGCCAAGGCGGACAGCACCCCCTTCACCGCTCCTCCTCCTCCTCCTAGAACGGAAAAGGCGGAGGAGATTCAGGCCTCCTTTTGAATCTTTACCACCCAGTTCGGGATGACAGTAAGAGGATGCAGCCCGGTGTCTGGGCGGGCTCTTACCGGCGAAGCGGATTTTCACGAGGTCGAGCGGGTGCAGCGCAAGGTTGGATAAGACGCCGCCGCTCACGCCCGCTACCAGATTCTCATACCGGACGTGGCGGAATACCGTGCTCCACGCCGACGACCCGGACGCCGAATGGCTCTGGCCCGTCATAGGCTCGGGGCCCACCGACACCACGGCGCCCAGGGCCGCGGAGGTGGGACGCGATGCAGTGGCCGCCACCGTGGCGACGGTCGCCCCTTTTGAGCGCAAGTCCACCTCCGGGACCGGCGAAAGGATTCTTACGCCCACGGCGCGTGAGCGAAGCCGCAAGACTCTAGCACTGAGGGGGCATGAATGGGGCGCAGCCACTACGTCACGCCGGCGGAAAGCGCGATGGAAGGGAGGTGGCAGCCTCGGCCGAGTCTCCGCCCTGCCTCGCCCACAAATGCGCCAGCGCACAGACGCGGAAGACACTGCACAGCAAGAACCGCCCCTTGCTAACGTTTGCCGGCAAAACTACGGAGCGCCGCAGGATCCAGTTGAGCCAGCCGGCCTCCGCTCCGCGGGTCACGTGACTGGAAGTAGTCTGGGGAAAGCGGAAGTCGCATGTGGGAGTAGGCGGCGGTGGGCGGAACTCGTACCGGAGAGCTCGTGGAGTCCGGCCGTAGGAGCAAGCAAGATGAAGGTGAAGATGCTGAGCCGGAATCCGGACAATTATGTCCGCGAAACCAAGTTGGACTTACAGAGAGGTAAGATAAGTTGGTAGGGAGAAAAGGACGCTTTCCGCGAGTCCTTGGGTCTAGCCTCGGCTTTCGCGGAGTAAAGCCGGGGGAGGCTGGCACTCCAGGCTGGTTCTTCCCAAGTTCCCTTTCGCTAAGGCACACTTTGTGCTTACAGAGTCGCTGCGGAATTGGATAGCAAGTAAAGTCTGTTAAAGTCCTTTTTCTAAGAATTTCCTCTAGTGGTGAGTGGGAAATAGTTGTCTATAGTGGAGAAAGATTCCAGCTGCTGCTCTAGGATTGTCTTCAGATTCCTATTACTGAAAAGTGGACTTGAATGAGCCAAACTCGTGGGTTGAAGGGCTGAGAGTTAAACAGGCTTTTAAAATCTTCCTACTGCTCTTGCCACTTTACTACTTCACATTAGTTCTGCATGTTGGAAGAGACAAAGATGAATTTAAAAGCATCAGTTTTCAGTTTTCTCTTACCATCCCTTAAGACGTTTGATGAAAGAATGGTTAAAATGAAATTAATTTAATCTTTCTGGTCTGTTCCCCCATTGACTGCTAACTACTTGTAAATTGTACCTTGTGATACCTAAATGACAAGGGACCAACCATGCCTAAGCAGATTGTTCTAAGTAAAGAGAATAGCAGGAGCAAAGGTCTTCAGGCAGGAATGAACCTAAGGTATAGAAAGAAAAGCTGTGTCATTAGAGTTTGAATGAGGGAGGAGTAAGCGAGATGAGATGAGGCGAGAACAGTATTTCACTATTTTGAGTAGTAGATATTATCAACATGTGTGTCAGCATTGCTAAGAAGTCTTTGCTCAAAAGATGTTTACAGTTTGTCACAAGGCGGTAATGTTTCTAAAATATAAATTAGATTTGTCATCATTCCCAGTCCTTGAATTTCTGGTCCCACCTTCCTTGTCACTTTTGTCAGTCACTACGTTTCCCACAAGTGGTTTCGTATTCACTCTTGCCAATCTCAGTGCATTTCAGTCATCTTTTTTAAGGTTTCCTGTGGCACACACCCTTACCCAGTTTAGCCACTTTCTCTGGAAAACTTTCACTGAACAATAATCTGTTCCTACTTACCTCCTGCATGAGCCCCGACCCTTTCAGCACCCGTGTTCTATGATTCTATCACTTCATCACAGTGTTTATCACATTGTCTCATGATTATTATTTTGGTTAATAGTCTTTCCCATCAGACTTAGCGCCCAAAAAGGGGAAGAATCATGTTCGTGTATGCACTGTGTTTAGATAGCACCTAGCACATAATAGTGGCTTTATAAATGTCCGTTTCTCCATCTATAAAGATTCGTTTTTGCCTACGTGAAGAGATTTAGAAACAAAATGACCTATCTTGTTGGGGTTTAAAACTTTGTTGAAATTATTAAAATGCTAATTTTAGTTGTAGAAACAGCTGCTGACATCAGAGTAGATGGAAATTTTCTAGACTTCAAAAATAATCTTTGCAAAACTGATAGATGAGACTGAAAATTAAATATATTAAATAAATGTAGCCAACTATGGACATTATCATTTTGGGTATGCTTGTCTTTGTGAAGTACAGGCGGCATTCTGCAATTTGCACAGTACCATATTAACTGAACCAATCCCACTCTTTGAGAGGTTTACAGTGATTGAAATCACATCTGTTAACCACGAAACTTTGCAAAGTGGGTAATTGATTCCAGTATGCATGTCATCCAGTTAATACAGTACTGTGCGAAAGTGAGTACTGCCTGAATTTTTTTTTATAATAGTAGCCATTAAAACCAAACATTGAATTAAGCTGAAATTAAAACCTTTAAATCTACTACGGTGTTAAATCAAGATTTTTCTTTAAAAACAAAAAACAAAAAACAAAAACCTTTTTGGCCCGGCGCGGTGGCTCACGCCTGTAATCCCAGCACTTTGGGAGGCTGAGATGGGCGCATCACAAGGTCAGGAGATCCAGACCATCCTGGCTAACACGGTGAAACCCTGTCTCTACTAAAAATACAAAAAAATTAGCCGGACGTGGCGGCGGGCGCCTGTAGTCCCAGAGACTCGGAGGCTGAGGCAGCAGAATGGCGTGAACCGGCCGGGCGGAGCTTGCAGTGAGCCGAGATGGCGCCACTGCACTCCAGCCTGGGCGACAGAGCGAGTCTCCATCTCAAAAAATAAAAATCTTTAATTACATGCCCTCATTAACATACACATATGTTGAGGAGAAGGGATCTGCTCAAAAACTCTGTTATTAATGGGGCACACAAAAAGTTTGAAGACTGCTATATATATGGGAGCCTCTGGAAGTTTTAAGCGTAGGAGTGACGTGTAAAAAGCTGTTTTAAGATGACATCTGATAATAGTGTAAATTGCCACCAAATCAAGTAGGGATGATATTACGGTAGCCCAAGTATAAGGTAATGAAGACCCAAACTGCCTGGGGATGCAGTGGCTCACACTCATAAACCCAACACTTTTTGGGAGGCAAAGGTGGGAGGATCACTTGAGTCCAGGAGTTCGAGAGACCCCCATCTCTACAAAAAATTTAAAGATTAATGGGACATGGTGGTGCATGCCTCAGGTCCAAGCTACTTGGGAGGCTGAGGTGAGAGGCTAAGGTAGGTGGCTCACTTAAGCTCTGGAGATTGAGGCTGCAGTAGACTATAGTCACACCACTGCACTCCAGCTTGGGTGACAGAGTGATACTGCATCTCAAAAAAAACCAAAACAAAACAAAACTAAGTTACTAGAAATAGTTAAAGGGAAAGATGTATAAATGTTGCAAAGAGATGATGAGTAGAACTTGGAGTTTTGGTAGTAGGGAATATGGAAGATGGAATACATAAGAATGACCTAGGCTAGAGCTTTGTTGAATGTTAGGTATAATACCATTACCAGGGAGTCAGAAACAGCAGGGCGAAGTCATGGGGTAAGAAGATGCATTTACTTTTTACACATTGAGTTTTTTAGACATACGAGCTTAAAATTACTAAGCATAATTATATATATATATATAGAGAGAGAGAGAGAGTTTTGTTTTGTTTTGTTTTTTGAGATGAAGTCACACTCTGTCAGCCGGGCTGGAGTGCAGTGGCGCGATTTTGGCTCACTGCAACCTCCACCTCCCAGGTTCAAGCGATTCTTTTGCCTCAGCCTCCCGAGTAGCTGGGACTACAGGCACGTACCACCCTCCCGCCGGCTAACTTTTTGTATTTTTAGTAGAGATGGGATTTCACTGTGTTAGCCAGGATGGTCTCGATCTCCGGACCTCATGATCTGCCCACCCCGGCCTCCGAAAGTACTGGGATTACAGGTATGAGCCACCACGCCCGGCCCTAAGCCTGATTATTAACCAAGACAATGTGTTTAGCAGCATATCAGGACAGTTAAAACATAGATTCTGGGCCGGGCGCGGTGGCTCAAGCCTGTAATCCCAGCACTTTGGGAGGCCGAGACGGGCGGATCACAAGGTCAGGAGATCGAGACCATCCTGGCTAACACGGTGAAACCCCGTCTCTACTAAAAACACAAAAAATTAGCCGGGTGAGGTGGCGGCGCCTGTGGTCCCAGCTACTCGGGAGGCTGAGGCAGGAGAATGGAGTGAACCCGGGAGGTGGAGCTTGCAGCGAGCTGAGATCTGGCCACTGCACTCCAGCCTGGGCGACAGAGCAAGACTCCGTCTCAAAAAAAAACAAACAAACAAACAAACAAACAAAAAAAAAAACCATAGATTCTGGAGCCATACTGCCTTGGTTTGAATCCTGTCTCCATCATGTCATATTCAGGTTAGTTAACCTCTTTGTGCCTCAGTTTTCCCATCAATAAAGTGTGAGATAGTAATAGAACTTAACACATAGGATGCTGTGGAAATTAAATGATTAAGGTTTTTGGAACAGTGCTTGGCACCTGGTGAACTCTTATGTGAGTCTTTTTTAAGTAAACAAACATAGAAAGTACTCAGTAAATAATAGCTGTGTAATATCATCATAATCACAACTTCATGTGTCTATCAGCACAGTATTTAGCACCAGAGATTAATAATGTTCCCTGCCCCACAGAAAGCTTAGAGTTCTGTTGAGCAAACATCATGCACATGTTTTGTCACAGGAACTGTGCTAGGCATAAGGAAATACAAATGAAAAGTGTATTGGAAGCCCTGACAGTGAACACTTACCACCCAGTTGAAGAGTGTACTAGGACACATAAAAGGGAAAGGCTGCATGTATAGATATCTAGGGTCTAATTGTTTTGCAAGATGTATGCATCCCATGATTTTCCAGTAATTTCAGAAAGATTTCTGAACAGCAGGTTTTCTACTTTTGTATTCTTAGTGTTAGGTATAGAACAGTGTCACTAACTAAATGCTTATTGAATAACAGAGTGATTAGCTGAGGAAGACAGCAGGAAATATTAAGTGTGAATTATCAAAAAGAATCATTCTTATTTCAGTTCCGAGAAACTATGATCCTACTTTACATCCTTTTGAGGTCCCACGAGAATATGTAAGAGCTTTAAATGCTACCAAACTGGAACGAGTATTTGCAAAACCATTCCTTGCGTCTCTGGATGGTCACCGTGATGGAGTCAATTGCTTGGCAAAGCATCCAAAGAACCTGGCTACTATCCTTTCTGGGGCATGCGATGGAGAGGCAAGTGTCACTCTAAATGTTGATATTTTCAACTAAAAGTAGTTATATTACAAATGTTTTTTCCTTTAGTTTTTAGTTACTGTAGGTTTTTATTGGATTTCAATTTACTTCTCAAGACTAAATTTTGTTAGGAATACTAAGTTTCGTATTTTCTTCTTTAAACCTAAGAAAGTATAAATGCAGTCGTTTAAGGATCAATTTGATAGTAAATTAAATCATTTTTATAATTAAAGTATTTAAGTGTGAGTGTTTTCACAGAAGATGTTGTCAACACCTAATTTCCTACTATGGCAAGTGAAAAGGTTTTGCAACACTTTAAACTAGAATCAACAGAGTATTTGCCAGATTGTATTTTTTCCTCATCGATATACTTATCCATATGCATTGCATTGTTTTAATCCAAAGGATTTTTGTTTTAGCTCCCCAGTAGAGTGATTTGTAGCCTTGTCAATGTTGAATTTATCCTGAACATTTTACATTTATAGTTCACTGAAATTTCCTGGTATGCTTTATCATAGGTTAGAATTTGGAACCTGACTCAGCGGAATTGTATCCGTACAATACAAGCACATGAAGGCTTTGTACGAGGAATATGTACTCGCTTTTGTGGGACTTCTTTTTTCACTGTAAGTATAACACCATTAAGTCATTCAATTTGATCGACATAGGTAAGAATAATTTAATTGAATACATTTTTTTCAAGTTCATTTATTTGTTCCTAGGCCCTTTTGGGAGTTTCACAATGCAAAATAGCTTATGAAACCTTGAAAATTACTAGTTTTCTTTATGTAATTCAGCCTTCCCCATAACGTAACATGATTAAACTAATACTCAATTTACCACAAAAGTGGAATTAATGAGAGGTGAGTCTAGAAAGAGTTTGGCTTACTCTGGAGGATTTTTGGTGCTAAGATGAGTAATTTGTACTTTTGTTAGTCAGATAGTAAGGAATCATTGAAGTTTTATGCCTGTGTGTGGCAAAATATCCGGAACGTAAAATTTACTATCTGTTTTTAAATACACAGTTTGGTGGCATCCGGTACATTCACATCACTGTGCAACCCTCACCACCATCCGTCTTCAGAACTTTTTCATCTTCCCCAGCTGAAACTAGAGTCATTAAACAATAACTCCCTTTTCCCCTCAGTCCCCAACCCCTGGTAACCAGTTTGCCTCTGGTGATTTTGACTGTTCTGGGTACCTCATATAAATAGAAACATATTTTAAAGAATTATACCATTTTGTGTATGTGGAATAAGCCTTTTGTGTCTGGCTTTTTTTACTTAACATAATTGTCTTCAAGGTTTATCCATGGTGTAGTACATGTCAGAATTTCCTTTCTTTTTATGGCTAAATAACATTCCATTGTATATGTCACATTTTCTTTATCCGTTCATTCATCAATGAGCATTTGGTTTGTTTCCACCTTTTGGCTATTGTGAATAGTGTTGCCATGACCATTGGTGTACAAATACCACTTCAAGTTCATTGAAGGTCTTTTTTAACAAGGGGAACGACAAAATCTGAGTTGTGCTTTGAGTTAAATAATTTGACAGCAGTTAGTGATCAGTTTGAAAGCCATTTTAATAGTTTGGTAGGCAATAATAAGAGGCTACCTTATTATGGAGACTGAAAACTAGAAATCAGTGGTTGGATTTAGAAACACTTTGGAGGATTGAAAGGTTTGACAACTGAGAGGTGCCTGGGAAGAGGTTGGTTCCTGTTGCTGAGGAGCATTAGGAAGTTTGGAAGGGTGGCATTGGGAAGGATATGATGTGACAAACTGGGCTGCTCATGGGCTGTTCGAGTGAAGATGTCTATCATCAGGTCTGGAGCTCAGGAGGGAGGTCAGAGCTGAACTTGACATCATCAATATAGAATTATTCATTGAAGCCATAGTACGGCATCATTGGGAGGAAATGAAGAGGAAAATATAGAAATACAAAGATGTCAAGGATGTAGCCTCGGGGAATGCCCACCTCTGGGAAGTGGGAAAACTCTGGGAGTATCCAGAGAGCTCAAAGAATCTGAATGAGCATAGTGTCCTAGGAGGAAGGAATAGTCAGTTGTGTGAACTACTATAAAGAATAATGAGAAATAAAGACTGAGAAAAACATTTTAGGAATGTAGAGATATAAAAAATAGAAAGTTAAAGATCGTGTAATTCTAGTCTTTCACTTCTAACACTGTTAGCTTGGTGTATGTCTTTCTAAGTGTTTTGACCTACCTATACAACAGTTTTTGTATACTCATGCACTAATCAGTCAAATAGATCTTCCTTATTCTTGATTTACTGGTGACTTTTTAAAAAGCAGGTTGAACTGAGTTATAAAGTTTAGGTTACACTCTAGGTTGGCTGGGTGCAGAAGCCAGATTACAAGAGAATAATAAAGGGAAAAGATGACTTCTGGGAAACCTGATAACTACAATTTCAAAGATTGTCATGTGAAAAAGAAAATAGACTAATTTGTTGCTCCATAGAGGGCACTGGAAATAGGTGTTAATGTTAAAAGATTTGGTTTTGGTGTAAAAACTTATTTGCTGTCAAAAAGCAGAATAGGCTACCTTGCAAAGCATTCAGTTACTTTTCACTAGAGGGGTGCAGATAAGCTGCCTGACTCTGCAAGCCCAATGTTGTGCAAGGAATTGGTTGGCAAGTGGGAATGGATGGCAACTAAGGCTTCTTACACTTGGTTATTCTTTTGGATATATTGATTAATAGCTCAGCCAGAAGACTTAGTGTATTTTTTATTTATTTATTTATTTATTTTAATGCTTAAAATGAATAAAGGCTCATTTGCAGCATTATTCACAATACCCAGGATATGGAATCAACCTAAAGTGTCCAGCAGTGGATGAATGAATTTTTTAAAAAAGTACACACATGCGCACACAGGAATACTATTCAGCCTTCAGAAAGAAGGAAATCCTGTCACTTGCAGCATACATGAATGAACCTGGAGGACATGATGCTGAGTTAAATAAGACAAATACCACGTGATCTCACTTGTGTGGAATCTAAAAAAGCCAAACTCATAGAAATGGAGTAAAATGGTCATTACTAGGGGCTTTGAGGGAGGGAGATTGGGGAGATGTTGGTCAAAAGAGACAAAATTTCAAATGGATAGAAAGTGTACAACATGGTGATTATAGTTAATAACAATATGCTGTCTTGACAACTGCTATGAAAGTGAATTAAATGTTCTCACCACAAAACAGTAAGTATGTGAGGTAATAGATATGTTAATTAGCTTGGTTTAGCCATTCCACAGTGCCTACATATATCAAAACACAATGTTGTACATCATAAATATATATAACTTTTATTGGTAAATTAAATAAAAACATTTTAAGAAATGAATAAAGACTGAAAATGTTTCATATTCACCACTTATTTCCCCCACTTTATTTTTTTAAAGTGACAGGGTCTTGTTATATTGCCCAGGCTGGTGTTGAACTCCTGGGCTCAAGCCTGTCTCAGCCTCCCAAAAAGTGTTGGGATTACAGGCATGAGTCACCATGCTCAGTTCATTGTTTCTCCCTTTTTCAAAAAGATTTTTTTGTTGTTTTTTTGAGATGAAGTCTCTCTCCCTCCGTTGCCTAGGTTGGAGTGCAATGGCACGATCTCTGCTCACTGCAAGCTCTGCCTCCCGGGTTCATGTCATTCTCTTGCTTCAGTCTCCCCAGTAGCTGGGACTACAGGCTCCCACCACCACTCTTGGCTAATTTTTCCTTTTTTTTTTTTTTTTTGTATTTTTAGTACAGACGGCATTTCACTGTTAGCCATGATGGTCTCGATCTCGTGACCTAGTGATCTGCCTGCCTTGGCCTCTGAAAGTGCTGGGATTACAGGCGTGAGCCACCGCGCCCGGCCATGAAGATATTTTTGAGTAATGTGTGCTTTGTCAAAGATAAGACACGTGAAGACTACTTGCTGGTACAACTTTAAGAATGTTTTTTAAAAATTTAGTACACAGTGTTGCAAAACATAAACTTTTATTACATGAACTTCACTAAAATATCCCAATTTATAATACCAACAGTTCCTTCTTCAGCATAACCAGCCTGGAGATGAGATGTTGTTGTAGCCAGGCACATGTTCTTGTTTGGCTACTCATTTCTATAAAATGAGAAAACCTTTCCCAGAATTGGTGGTCTGCTGAGGTTTGTACTCAGTAGACTGCAGAACATCTTGGTCATTTACAAGGAAATTCAGTCTTGAGCTTGCAGACACTATCAGAAACTTGATGGAGGGATGCTGTCTTTAGGAATGGGATGCTCGGGGACACAGTTTACCCTGTGTTCTGTAGGTGCTAAAATGTCTCTTTGGGTCAAGCCAGGTCAGTCAAGACCTGGTACCTAGATTACATCTTACATTCTCCCGGTAGAATCAGGTTTCTAGAATTGAGTTGATAGTGCCAGTGGCTCAGATTCAGAGTTGTTAATGAGATGTAGCCCTATTAAATACTTTTTGTCTATTACAAGGATATTCTGTTCATTGGCATCCTCAACAAAAGACATCCCTGTGTAATCTTCGTACCAAAACCTTTCCTGATCACTTATCTGTTCTCATCTCATGGGCACTGTAAAGTGTTTTGCAAGAAGTGTTTTCCTTTTTGAATTTGCTGCAAGGAAAGAGCTACATTCATATTCTTCCCATAGATAAATATATCTTTGTTAATGTTTTTATCAAAAAGTGGATATAGATTGTATCTAATATATAAATGTAAGATTTCAAGTTAAAACTAGCAGTTTGGTATATATGTAGTTATATAGTACCACATTTATGATTTTGTTTTCAACCTCAAACTATATTTTATGTTCTGTTTTGTGGTCTGTTTCACCTGATAGCTTGAACATGTCTGCCAAATACCCATGTCTAAATTACCATAGTTTGTTGCTTTGCCTTGATTTGGGCTAACGTGCCAACAGTTCAGCTCACTGTTGCTTTTTTACTATTTATGCAGCTGTCAGCACAGTGAAAAGACAAACTATGTCTTTACTAACATTATGAAAATAGTTTTGACCGTGTGGACCCTGAAAAGTTCTCAGGGTCCTCCAGAGGCCCAAAGTTCAGTTTGAAAACCACTGACTTAGTAGCTTCTGCAGTTCATGCAGAAAAGGACTTTATCTACTTCAGTATTATAACAATGCCTTCTCTCCAGTATTTTCATGTTTTTCATTTTATTTTTTACATTTAAAACTACCTGGAATTTTATTTTCATGTAGGCATCAAATTGGCTCAATTTTTTAAAATGACTAACCTGATATTATAATACCATTTTTTATAATCCATTTTTTCTCTAAGTTGAAATGCCATGTTTATCATAATATGCATGACCTAACTTTGCCCCTGTTCTTGTTTTTCTTTTGCTCTACTCATTATATTTTTAGTTTTATGTACTTTATATATTTGTCACAAATCTCTACTAAAACAAGGTGGGATATAAATGCATCAATAAGTATACTGGAATGATATGGTATGTTATCTTTTTTAAACAAGATAGTTATAATTTGATATATGTGTTGGCAAGTTTTAATTTATAACTCTTGTTCATTATCATCATCATAATAAAACATATATTTCTAGGTTGGTGATGACAAAACTGTGAAGCAGTGGAAAATGGATGGGCCAGGCTATGGAGAGGAGGAAGAGCCATTACATACGATATTAGGAAAGGTACAAAAGTAAATTGACTAATAGCTTGCTTATTAAAATTATTTTATTTAAAATTATTTTATAGTTATAATTTCCAAAGATGGGGAAGAAGATGCAAATAAGAAACGAAAGACTTTAGGCTGTAATTGTTGACCCATTTACGCAATATTTAATGCAGCTAAGGTCCTTTGATGCTAAAGAATTTTAACAAGTTTTTTTTTTTGGTATTCGTTGTAGTAGAGTTTGATTTCTGTTTTTAGCTAGAGAATACAATGAAACATTTCCTATAGCAAGACCATGGAGAAAAAGATAGACGTTCAGAAAATGCTTCAGCTTGTCCGGTTTATATCATCATAGATCTTACACAAAACTCAGAATTTCTTAGTTGAAAGACTCCTTTAGGAAATGAAGAAATTTAATAGTATTATGCATCATGTATAAATCTTATTAATGTTTCTACCAAATTATTCTGCAAATCAGATGATGGATGGTTTAGTTTTATCTTAAGAATAATTTAGAACATTTGGCCTATCCATGTTTTATAATGTTTACATTTTTATATTCACCTAACAATTCCAAAATTAGATTTAATCTTTAAATTAAATATACATTTTAAAAATCACTTTGTCATTTCAATATTATAGTTAGTATATAATATATAGGTTCTGCTTTAGGTTTCAAGAAGTTCTAAATGTTCTTAAAGGGATAGGGGAATGCGGTATGAGTATGAGGTATAGATAATTTGTAGTTGGAAACACGTTAGTAATTTCTAAAACAAAATTGATTTCATTCTTAAAATGTCTTGTCTATGGTATTGTTTCCTCCGTAAGGACTTCAAAGAAGTTTCTTTGTGAACAGGACTTTTCTCAAAAAAAGATAGTGTAGATAAATATGTTTAAAATATTATTCTGCAGATTTGAATTGGTAATGAAAACAATCCTCTTCATAACAATCTTTTTGCTTTTAAAGACAGTCTATACTGGGATTGATCATCACTGGAAAGAAGCTGTTTTTGCCACATGTGGACAGCAAGTAGACATTTGGGATGAACAAAGAACTAATCCTATATGTTCAATGACCTGGGGATTTGACAGTATAAGTAGTGTTAAATTTAACCCAGTTGAGGTAATGTGTTTTTTTAAAGTATGTTTTGCTTTTTGTTTCCTTATTATTGCTTAATAATTTCAGTTCTGTTTAGGAAACTTTTGAATGTATGATAGAAACGTCTGAATTTTAATGGTGTTTTGGCATTTTGTCAATTTTCCTGATTGTATATGAGTTCTGATACCTTTGCTCAAATCCCAACATGTTTCCCAGCAGTTTAGTCCCAGATACTAGAGTTAAGCATTGTTAGAGGAGTGGTGTGTGCGTTTCCCCATTGGGGTAAAATCCAAGTAAATATAGTCCTGTTTTAACTTTAGTTTTACTCATGCCTTCAACCTCATGTGCCATAGATTATGTCATTTTACATTTAGGAAAATGTTAATTTTTCTACCCCGCTTGGCGGTCAGAAGAAGGAGCATTGGACATCATTTTGTCTATTTGTAGTTGGTAAGGTACCAATGCTTCATAAAAACATTTGTGATTATTGTTGAACTGCATGGTAATTAGTTATAGTTACATTTTTCTTTGCTGAGAAGTCTGAATTGTGATTCCCAGTTCCTCCAGGCCTAAGGGAAGAGTTGGAGATTGGCCACTACATATTGTCTGTTTAGGTCTGAATTTAGGAATGGAGGCTGTCCTGAAGGCTAAGCTAGCCCTTGGACCCCAGATCTTTCTCTGAACTTTTTCTTAATACATAACAGTAGATGAACTGATTGTCCAAAATACTCAGTAGGGATACTTTTTTCCTGCTGAAAGAAAAGGCAATCACAGCGTATATAAGCCAATTTTAGCAGTTATTGTGAGGCTACCATTTTAGGTAGTATGAGAGAAAAATCCTAATATGCAAGTGTATGCTCTTAAAGACTCAACCTGATAAAGGGTAGGAAGTAAGGTTGAGTCAAAATAGGTATAAAAATTGTTTGTATGATGTACTGGAAAATGAGATGCTGCAGTGTGATGTGAGCTTGGCCTTGAGGAATTGCTGAGAAGTCAGAGGACACTCTTCCTGCAACTACCACATGCTCACACACACACACTTTCTAGAGAGGCTACAGGTCTAGAATAGGTTGGCAAACTAGTCTGTGAGCCACATATGGCCCCACTGCCTGTTTTTGTAAATAGAGCTCTACTAGAAGACGGCCATGTTCTCTTGCGTACATATTGTCGGTAGCTGCTTTTGTGCTATGATGGCAGAGTTGAGTAATTGCCACAGAGACCATATGGCCCACAAAACCTAAAATACTTACTCTCTGTCCATTTACAGAAAAAGTTTTCTGATGCCTGGTCTGGAGTATCTGTCTCTGTTACATCTTTCTCATTCTATCCTCCATCTTCCTTCCTTATGTTCCCCTTGGTTGTAGAAGAGAGAAATGGCATGCATGGAAAGGCAGCTACCCTTGCAGAGCAGGACCAACTCTAAAAGTTGATAACATATGTGAGCATTTTTTAAGTGCTCTCCAAATTGAAGATGGTGATGGTATTACTTACTAAAAAAAAAAAAAAAGAAAACACACACAAACAAAACCCAAACAGACACTGGTTCTTACTATTTAGAGGAACAAAAAAGTCTTTTGCTTCTCTGTTTTGGTGAACATCTGTATCAGAAGAGCTGATCACCAATTCTAAAATCATAATTATTAGGGATGACCTAGTGACCGTGTTTTTCAAACTTGCCTGTATAACAGCTGTATTTGTTCAGCTGTTTTTTTGTTTTTTTTAATTACTATTAACCTTATGAACTTAGTGGTAAAAGTAAATGGTGTGCATGTCTCTTACCCTATTTTAAATTTAATGGAAAGGGCATGTTGCTGTGAACAAATGGAGTGTATTTGTCTCCTCTAATCATTAATAATTAATTTTCTCTAAAAATATTGAAGCGTAGAATTCTGGTAAAGCCAAAAGTTTATGCTGATCATTGGCACGTTTTACAGTGTGAAAGTTGGCATTTGGTCTAGGTAGATTGTTTTGCTTTGTTCAAAGTCTTTCTTTTTAGAAATGGAACCTGGTCAGACCCTGAGGTGACATTGACATAACAAGCCAAGAAAGGTTGAGGTACCTCACTAGGGAAGTCTCCGAAAAGCAGCCATTAAGATAGCAGGCTTTCAGAAAGAACTGAGAGGAAATCATGATCATAACATTAGCTTTATGATGTGTTATTTGAACTGTGTACAGACAGTAGGAGGAGTTAGCTGGCCATGCAACTATTTAGTAAATAGCTCTTCTTGCAGCCCCCATACTTGCAATAGGAAGTAATTGTGGGCAGAAGCCAATAGTTGTGAGTGTCAGGAACCATGAGTGAGGAGGAATGATGCTACAGAAAGAGGGTTTCAGGGATCCACTGGATGATAAAGGGCTTATTTTTACTTAATGCCAATGGGTTATGTAAGTACCATGCACATTTTTAATTGACTTACAAATAAAATAATTAGGCCGGGCGCGGTGGCTCAAGCCTGTAATCCCAGCACTTTGGGAGGCCAAGACGGGTGGATCACAAGGTCAGCAGATCGAGACCATCCTGGCTAACACGGTGAAACCCCGTCTCTACTAAAAAATACCAAAAAAACTAGCCGGGTGAGGTGGTGGGCGCCTGTAGGCAGGAGAATGGCGTGAACCCGGGAGGCGGAGCTTGCAGTGAGCTGAGATCCGGCCACTGCACTCCAGCCTGGGCGACAGAGCCAGACTCCGTCTCAAAAAAAAAAAAAAAAAAAAAGAAAAATCTTCAAACAGTTGGACAAAAGACAGGCCTAATTTATAGAGAGTTAAACATAAAGGAACATTTAACTACTAATAAAACAATAAATTTATACAGCTAGGAAATACTGTCATACAGATATTAACTTTTAAATGACACTACCCAGTGCTGCCCAGTTGCATTAAAATGGACGTATCCCACATTGTAGTGTATACTGGTACAGCTCTTTGGAAAATAATTAGCCCTAAATATCAAAAGCTATAAAGTTGTTCATACCTTTTGATTCAGTAATGTCATTCGTGAAATTTTATCCTAAGGAAATAATTCAAAAGAAGAGATAAATATGGGGGGGGAATGTTTATTGAAGTATTACTTATAACAGTAAAAAACAGGAAACAAGTCTTAAGTTGAAGAGTGGATAAGTAAAATACATTTTATTACAAATTAGAACATAGTAATATCTGTACGTTATCATCCCTGACATCTAAAATACATGCATGGGGGCCGGGCACGGTGGCTCATGCCTGTAATCCCAGCACTTGGGGAGGCTGAGGCAGGTGGATCACATTAGGTCAGGAGTTCGATACCAGCCTGGGCAACATGGTGAAACCCTGTCTCTACTAAAAATACAAAATATTAGCCCATTGTGGTGGCGCACCCCTGTAATCCCAGCTACTCCAGAGGCTGAGGCATGAGAATTGCTTGAACCTGGGAGGTAGAGGTTGCAGTGAGCCAAGATTGTGCCACTGCACTCCAGCCTAGTGATAGAGCAAGACTCTATTTCTAAATAAATAAATAAATAAAATAAAATACAAGCATGGGGATTTTACAATGAAAATACTTGGTTTAAGTTGCTGAGATTATGGATAATTTATTGTACCCTCTTAAAATGGACTTTGTTTTTTAACATAAATATTAAGGGCAATTAAATAATTTGTTTACTGAATGGATGTGGTTTGCTGCCAGGTCTGGCTTTTAACCGGTGATTGTTTTACTTGTTTTTAGACTTTTCTCTTGGGAAGTTGTGCATCTGACAGGAATATAGTACTGTACGATATGAGGCAAGCTACTCCTTTGAAAAAGGTGAGTTTCAGTTTTGACTTTTGCTTCATACAGTTGGTATTATATATTCCTCTGTAAATAGAGTGACTAAAAATATGGAGCAAATATTTTCTCAGAATTAAAAAAATTTTTTATACAGATGTTCTTAGAACTCTCCATGATGATAACCATGTTCTTTCAGCTCCTCATTGCTTTTTAGAGACTCTTAAATTTCTACTGGGTATTGTATCCTAGTCATCATCCTTGTGTCTTCCATGATGCCAGTACATTTTAGGCCTCTAATTAATACTTACTGAATTGAAAGTTCTTAAGGGTATTGCATCCCGTTACTTAACCATGTAATAATATTCAAATAATATTCAATAAAATTCAAGCCCCATGATTATCATATGACATATACAGTATTTTATTCCAGAAAGTTTTAGAACTCATTCACATAACCAGCTTTTTTTTTGTTCAGTTACATGCTGATCAATACTAGTTTGACATTTAGGCAAGCACTATCCTGTTCAAAGTAACAGATTTCCTAACAATTCTAAAGTAGTAATTTCAGGACTTAGATATCAAAGCTAATAATACAACCTTATGCTAACTCTCAAGCGGGAGACAGGTACTGTCTATAAGTAAGGAAAGGAGTGCCATTGTAAGTAAAAGGGTGTAAAGTTTATTTCAGGTACTAGAATTTTGAGTGACAGAAAGGGCTGGACATCATTCAGATGCCACAAGTCTGTTTTCATAGTCCACATACAAAAGAAATGCTTTTAATACTTGCTTTTGTTATTCCTAAATCATTTTTACAACAGGTAATAAACTGGAGATACTAGGAGAGTACATTCATTGAAGTTTGAAATAGATAAATATGATAGATCTTCCCAAAGTACCACTTATATCATTTCACTCATTCATGTGATTTAATGGGAAGATCCTGTACGAACTTTGGTCTTAGACTTTAAGCAAGTTAACCTAATCTGTGTTTCTCCTGTAAAGTGGTGGTATTAATAACTATCTCACAGCACTTTGCCAAGAATAAAACATGATACTTGAAGCATTTAGCAGAATGCTGACATGAGGTACTAGTTTAATAAACGGTCATTTCTGCCCCCTCCCACCTACCTAACACTCATTCTGTTTTTTTTTTTTAATTTAGTTTATTTTTCGTCGTTATTGCCTCCTGCTTTGCACATTCTCAGTTTTTAATGGAGCTCCATTAATTTTAGGTTGAAGAAAATGTAGCCTGGCTTTCAAGGTGCTCTGAAATCTGGTTCTAATTTGCAACTCATTTATTTCTTTTAGTCAGTAAGGTAACATGGAATTGGAGTTTGTTACATGTAGGTCACTTTGACAGATGTAGGGATTGTTAAACACTGCTACTTTCTATTGCTTCTTTGCTCTACTAGTCTATCAGTGTTTCTTTTATCCTTTCTCTCATAAATGTAGTAGTTCTTAATCAGGGGTTGTAGTCCCCTACCAGGTACAGTTCTGGGAATGCAAGAGGGACATTTAGTGGGAGGTCCCTGAGTGACAAAACATCCTACAGTGGATAGTCAATACACAACAAAAGATAATCCTGCTCAAAATGCCAATAGTGTTCCCATTGAGAAGCACTGAATTACTGATCCTTCACAGGTCAGTTCAAATCATACTTGTCTTTAGAAACAGTTCTCTATGTTAACCCTAAGCTCACCATTAATTTTGCCCCTAATTTGATACTTAGTCATTTGTTACTTTATTGTTTATATTTTAACTTTTATTATGTGTCACATTTTTCTGACTAAACTATAAGTTGTTTGAGATAGGGGACTGGGAGTTAATCATTTCTGTTTTTATATTTACTACTATGCCTGTGTATTTAAGAAGCAATTACTGATTGCTTTCTCTTCCCATTGCACTGAGCTGAGTACTTTACACATAATAGGTGTGTAGGAAATATTTGCTTAAATCAGTGGGGGAAAAAAGCGAAAGGAAGTGGGAAATTCATCCATTTTAGAGGTAATTAATTTCATGGTAATGGGATAGTATATGCTTCCTTTCTCAGGTTATCTTAGATATGAGAACAAATACAATCTGTTGGAACCCTATGGAAGCTTTCATTTTTACAGCAGCAAATGAAGATTATAAGTAAGTTTCCCTCTTTTAAAAACTTGTGTATTTCTATCAGGAATGGCTTAATTGTATAAGTCGTACTAATAAAATATATACCACTAGGTAGGTATACCTATAAAGTTTGAAAACTCATTTGTTTAGCTTTAAAAAGTTTTCCAAATTGGAGAAGAACTTCTTAGAAAAGTATTTATTTTGTCAGTATTTAGAATGATGTAGACCAAGGACAGTAAACAACTAGTGGACCAAATCCTTTCTGTTGCCTGTTTTTATAAAGGTTTGTTGGAATATGGCCACACCCACGTATTTATATATTTGATATGGCTGCTTTTGTGCTATAATGCCTGAGTTGAATAGTTGCAGCAGAGACCTTATGGCCCACTTGCCTGAAAATGTTTGCCATTTGGCCCTTTACAGAAGAAGTTGGCTGATGTTTGATGTAGATCTTATAAATAATGACTGAAGCATACATGTTTTAATGGAAATGAAAATATCTGCCTGCAATGTTTGTATTGCAATGAGTATCAGGTAGCTGATACTCATGTAGTCATCAGCTATCACTATTCAGTCAGACGGAAGAAAAATTATGGTTATCTTTTCAGTATCCATATAAGGTAGGTGGGACATGCATGTTATCCCCTTTTTAAGATATTAAAGCAGGGAGATTAATCTCCCAGGGAGGAAAGGGTGTCTTCTCTTTTTTTTCCACAAAGCATTTATTATAGTGTTATGCCTTTGATAGATTCTTAATACATGTTTTTTTAACAAGGCAGAAGGTTGTTGGTGGATTGAACTTTAGATCTTCTGTATTATGTTCCACTATATAGATTTGAAAGCAAAAAAGTAGTATTAGCTCATAAAAGGATTTATTATATGATGTTTTAGTGGTGCCAACTAAAAGCATCTTTTATGACTTTCTGCTAAAAATAGGTTTAGTCCAGGAGTTTGAGGTTGCAGTGAGTTGTGATTGGGCCACTGCACTCCAGCCTGGCCAACAGAACAAGACCCTGGTGTCTTAAAATAATAAAAGAAGCTCAATTAGACTCTCATTAACTAGCAATACCAAACCACAGTAATTGAAGCTTTTTTTTTTAACCTTTATTGATGTTTTGAAATTAAGTGACATCTTCCAGTTAAAGGCAATAAAAGATGAGTAATACAGTAAAAAATCCAAACGTTGGGATTTTATTAAGCATTATTTATAATAAAACATTGGAAACTATTAAAATATAGGGAAATATCATAAGGACAGAAAACCAAACACCACATGTTCTCACTTATAGGTGGGAATTGAACAATGAGAACACTTGGACACAGGAAGGGGAACATCACACACTGGGGCCTGTCATGGGGTGGGGGGAGGGGGGAGGGATAGCATTAGGAGATACACCTAATGTAAATGACAAGTTAATGGGTGCAGCACACCAGCATGGCACATGTATACATATGTAACAAATCTGCATGTTGTGCACGTGGACCCTATAACTTAAAGTATAATAAAAATATATAGGGAAATAAATTATTTGAACTTATATATACAGCCATTAAAATATTTTCAAAGATTGTTTAATAACATGGGTAATGCTCATTAATATGCTACATGAAATATCAGAATATAGAGCTTTACATAGTATTTCAATTTCATTAAAAGTATGCATTTAAATAGTATGGTGAAAAGGTTTTTTAAAAAATTATGCTGCACTAAATAACTGGCCTCTGGGTAGCAGAATTAAAGGTAATTTTTGTTCTGTGTACTTTTTTGAAATTTCCACATTTTCTACAATGAGATTTATAAGGAGGAAAATGTGTCGGTGTATATGTAAGTGGAGTCTTAAGGCATCATAAAAACTGCTGAAATTTTTCCTTATCCCTCACCTGCTTGTGTACAGCATTGAGCTTTTTGTTTAGATGTGCATTGTTTTGCATATGGGTCTTGTTTTCACTGGTATCTTTTAGTACTGCATATGGCATCTTTCTAGAAATAATGTGTCAAATATTTAAAAATTCTTTTACAGCTTATATACTTTTGATATGCGTGCACTGGACACTCCTGTAATGGTCCATATGGATCATGTATCTGCAGTGCTTGATGTGGATTACTCTCCCACTGGGAAGGAGTTTGTGTCTGCTAGTTTCGATAAATCTATTCGAATCTTTCCTGTAGACAAAAGTCGAAGCAGGTATGTGCCTACCAGTAAACCATTTATATTCTTAGGTCACAACAATGGGGATACATTCTGAGAAATGAGTTGTTGGGCGATTTCATCATTGTGTGAACATCATAGAGTGCATTTAAACAAAACTAGACGGTATAACCTGTTGCACACCTAAGGCTGTGTGGTCATATGGTGTAGCCTGTTGCTGCTAGACTACAAATCTGTTCAGTATGTTACTGTGCTGAATACTGTGGGCAGTTGTAACACAGTGGTATTTGTTTATGTAAACATATATAAACATAGACAAAGTACAGTAAAAATCCAGTATTATAATCTTAATGGACCACTGTCATGTATGCACTCTGTCATTGACCAAAATGTCATATGACTATTTTTGTTTCATTTTTCTTTGTCCTGATTATTATTTATCTTTTCTGAGAGGGTACCTGAAGTTTAATAAAGTTTTTTGCCCCAATACAGTTTAAGAAAAATTAGTAATAATACATTTGTTACTTTTTACTTAGTCAAATCCAACTCTGTACACCAAACCAAAAATTAAAAAAGAAATAAAAGTAAGTTTAAATTGTCAAGACCATCCTCCTCGATTTTACTTTAGTAGGTGTATGGCTTGGTTGATGAGAGGTAGGAGATTTGAATACTCAGCTGTCCCATAGTCTCGTGTGTGTGTCTCATTCTGTAAGCACATTGAGTGTGATTCTAATATTTAATATTTGTATTGTGTTTTGTATAGTTTGGCCCTTTACTACATACTATATGTTATTAAATACAGTATCTATTTATACATCTATTGTATCATACTTTTGTGTAGAGGTAGTTTACCAGAAAATGATGGCATTTTAAGGAGTTTGCAAGGGGAATTTTGTTCTCTAGTTTTCGCTTCATAGACTGACTTTAAGTCCTGTACAGATACAGCCCCCTGTGTAGTGAATTATGGTTTACAAAGAGCTGTTACACACATTCCCATTGTTCCTTAGTAATGCTTTAGATGTGTTCCTAGAAGCATGCATAAAATAAATCCAAATAAATGGAAATAATTTTTCTCAAAAAATTATGATAATTGGATGATTATGGTCATAGCCAATCTACTTATCTAACTCTTTGCTGTTTTACTTGTGATATTTGTGTCTTTTTCCACTGTAATTTGAGGAAGCCATATGAATTTCTAAACCATGTATCGTCATTGTCAGCAGATAATTGTCATTATCACTGTTTATCTGATTTTGAAGGTGCTTCAGTTAGAAGCGTACTGACAGGAGTGTTTTGATGACTTTGATCTTCATTTCATCATTTCTGTTGTAGAGCTTCTGCTATGTGTTCTTATGTGACTATTGCTTCCTTTGTCGCTGCCTTGATAGTCTCCTAATTGTCATGAGGGGTTTTTTGGGATTATTCATTTAGGCCCAAGGCAAGACTAATAGCTTTCATTTTTCTCACACCTCTGGAAAATGTTGAGAATCAAGAGAATATAGTCCTCCATCATTTCTTGGCACCACAACTTCCAAAGGTAGTAGGATAATATTTTTCCAACATGATACATAAGTACACGCAAAGAATGAGAAGAGAACAAAGAAAAAAACAGGACCTGTGATTCCAAAGGTCCAGCAGCTGAGTTCAGGCTGAATTATTCCAAAGCTAGCATGGACAGCTGAATGTAGGTCTAGCTAGAAAGCTCACATTATTCCAAAATTGTATAAAAGGGTTCTTCTATTTCATTTCCAAGGAATTGTCTCCTGATGTCGTTTGGAGGTTTTGTAATCACAGTCTTAATATGTGTTAACGTCCTGTTGTGTTTAGATATAAATGGTGTTCCCTCTGACCTTTGCCTTTATCTGCTGGAAAGCCAGTTCTAATTTGTTTCTGTGGTTTGTTTCCTATCATTATAAACATCAAATAGCTCGTGCTTGGATGAATAATCTGTATTTAAAAAATATTTTCCTTTAAAAGACCTTAAAATGGCTAAAGCATAATATTTTAAAAATAAATTTTGAGTAAATTTTTTAAAACTACAGTTAAGTCAGTATTTGAAAGTAGGCTTTTGTTGGAAGTTCATTCAGTATTTACTGAACAAACAAGTAAATTAATAGTGTTCACATGGAAAAATTAGTGTGACTGTGTATATAAAAAATTTAAGCCTTTGAAAATGTATTTGTCTCCTAATAGTAGAACTTTTTTTTTTTTTTTTTTTTTTTTTTTTTTTGAGATGGAGTCTGGCTCTGTTGCCCAGGCCGGAGTGCAGTGGCCGGATCTCAGCTCACTGCAAGCTCTGCCTCCCAGGTTTACGCCATTCTCCTGCCTCAGCCTCCTGAGTAGCTGGGACTACAGGCGCCCGCCACCTCTCCCGGCTAGTTTTTTGTGTTTTTTTAGTAGAGACGGGGTTTCACCGTGTTAGCCAGGATGGTCTCGATCTGCTGACCTCGTGATCCGCCCATCTCGGCCTCCCAAAGTGCTGGGATTACAGGTTTGAGCCACCGTGCCCGGCCCCTAATAGTAGAACTTTTGGTGAGCTTAATAAACTTAGAATATATGCAGACATAAACATATCTAGAAGTTAAGAACTCAGCATAGTTTACCATTGAGGAGGATTCTCAGTTACTTAAGTGACTAATAACCATTGGATTTAACCGGTCTACTGCATGAACAGATTATGTTTAATGGTTATGGAAGCCTGATTGAATTTCCCTACTTCAAACGCATTATACTGCTTTGGAAAAAAGGGCTTCTTAGGTATATGGAGATTATAAGAAATGAGTCTTCAAAAGCAGAGCATTGAGGGGGAGAAGAAAAAGCAGTCTATCATCTAGTTTTCATTTTAATAGGACATTCTTTTTAATCATCTTTTAAAAATAAATTTCTTATGGTTTATCAAAGTGCTTAAAACATACCTATCAGAAACAGTGTAAAAGACTAGTTTTGTGAGTATGGTTGAGAGATTTCTTTTTTTTTTTGAGATGGAATCTGGCTCTGTCACCCAGGCTAGAGTGCAGTGATGCCACACGGCTCTCTACAGCCCCGGTCTTCTGGGCTCAAGTGATCCTCCTACCTCAGACTCCTGAGCAGCACCACACCTAGCTAATTTTTAAAATTTATCTTTAGTAGGTATGGGGTCTCTCTATGTTACGCAGGCTGGTCTTAAACTCCTGGGCTCAAGTAATCCTCTTACCAAAGCACTGAGATTACAGGTGTGAGCCACCACACCTTGCCTACTTTAGAGATATTTTTTATAGGTATGAATATTTGATTTAGTCATTCTGTTTTGAGTTTTCTTTTACTGTGCATAGTTTATTGAGCCTATTTCCTTTCTGTTTATATACTCTGCATTTTGAATAATTTAATCCAGACACAGAAATTTTATTTATCCAGAAGTTTCATCTTACTTTTTCTGACCTTGTATTTTACTTGCTTTTGAATGCCCTTCTTAACACTTACTAATATAGTATCACCTGTGAATTTAGCTAGCATATTTCACAGCCTTTCCTAATAGGTATTTGACATCTCCATTTATTAAATGATTCCTACCTCAACTTATCAGACACTTCTGTAGCCCTCCCTTTCTTTTCACACATGTAAATCATCAACTTACTTTAATTAAGGTTTTTTTTTTTTTTTTTTTTTTTTTTTTTTTGAGACAATTTCACTCTGTCATCCAGGCTGGAGTACAGTGTCATGAACTTGGCTCACTATAACCTCTACCTCCCAGGTTCAAGAGATTCTCCTGCCTCAGCCTCCTGACTAGCTGGGATTACAGGTGTGTGCCACCACACCCAGCTAATTTTTGTAATTTTAGTAGAGACAGGATTTCACCATGTTGGCCAGGCTGGTCTAATTAATTAAGCTTTTTAAACAATTTAACCAAAACAAAATTCTGGCATTAGATTCAGCATATCAGGAGGTACTCTTTGAAGACCATTGCATTTCTTTCTTTTTCAGTAAAATGAAGGGAGAAAAAAGTGTGTTGACCTGAATTGATTTGATACTGGGAAGAGGCCTTTTAAGATCAAATCCTTTCTTATTGTTACAAAGTTACCTCAGTTGAACATCATATTTTGTTTGCATTTTATGCTTTTATTCTGTGAACTTTTCTGTACATCTGATTTTGCTTAGTTTGTTCATATTTATTTCTCTTACTAGATAGTAAGGTCTCTGAGAGCGGAGATTTGTTTAATACCCCAGCACTTAACACAGAACGTTATTAGCTGGGTTCAATAAAAATGCATTGACAATAATTTGAATTTTTATTTTATACTCCTATAGGACTCAGAAATGATATCCTGATACTTAATAGGCAGTGGTTACTCAAAGAAAATCTGTACCAAAATCCAAAGGGTTTTAACTTAATTCCTTTTCTATAGGGAGGTATATCACACAAAGAGAATGCAGCATGTTATCTGTGTAAAATGGACTTCCGACAGCAAGTATATTATGTGTGGATCTGATGAAATGAACATTCGCCTGTGGAAAGCTAATGCTTCTGAAAAATTGGGTGTGGTAAGAGAATTCATTTTCTTTCATTGTCATAAAGCTGATTTCTAATTTTATTAGATATTACATTGTGAAAATTTACTTTTTGGTATTTTTGGGTATTTTGATCAAATTGACATAGCTGTGATAAAAAAATAAGTTAGCAATAAATGGACAAGGTTGTATTGATAATTATTTGTTTCATTCTGATCTATTGGAGACACTGTACATTCAAATTGACATTTAAGACCTTCAGAATACCTTTATTAATTCAGATGTTTGATAATATGGAGTCTTATTGGTATTTTGTGTTTTGCTTGAGGTAGGGACAGAAGATGCAGGAACTAGAAGCTCAGAACTTAAGAGCTTGTATCTCTTTTGTTAGAGAAATAGTCATCCAGCAACTCAAAGGCTGCAAGTCCCTGGGAGATCTTTTAATATCAAAGACACAATGGAATGTTTAATAAATACAGAAAGCTTCAGACTTTAAAAAAGATTCCATGAAAAAATAGCAGGTGTTATCACTGGCTAGTTACCTCCAGGATAGGGGATTATGGTTGATTTTGTTTTGTTCTTGATGTTTTTCTAAATGTCCCATATTTTCTATAAGAAACACACAAAGTGTTTATATTAGAAATAAATACTAAGTTTAAGAAGTAAAGAGTAAGTGTGAATTATTTCCTACTTAGCCCTGATAGGAAAATCAGAGGCAATTCTGTTTTAAGTTTAATGATTGATAAGTATTGCATTGTGCCTAGGTCCATCATTAAATGTTCCTCTAAATTATATCATCCTTAACATTTGTTTTTTTTTTTTGTTTGTTTGTTTTTTTGTTTTGTTTTTTGAGACGGAGTCTCGCTCTGCCACCCAGGCTGGAGTGCAGTGGCCGGATCTCAGCTCACTGCAAGCTCCGCCTCCCGGGTTCACGCCATTCTCCTGCCTCAGCCTCCCGAGTAGCTGGGACTACAGGCGCCCGCCACCTTGCCCGGCTAGTTTTTTGTATTTTTTAGTAGAGACGGGGTTTCACCGTGTCAGCCAGGATGGAACATTTGTTAAACAAAGGCTAGTTCTTATGGAATTGGATACTTATTTTTACTTTCCTGTTTCACTATGTTTAACTCACCTCCCTACCCACCCCCAAAATTTTCAGTGAGTGATTTAGGTGCTTTTCTATGTTATTGATGCCTAGGGAAGGTTCAACTCAGTGATCCACACGGCCCTACTCCTTCAGCACTGCTGCTTTCTACTGGGTGGCATCTATTCTACATGGCGAGTGTGTTGTCTAAAAGGAAATTCAGTGCTTGCAGAACTAGTGTTACTAATATAACCTTGTAAAGTGTAGAATTACATTGGCAATTTTGGTTGCATATCATAAAAGTTTAGGTTTGGGGGAAAAGGATGCTTTCTAGTTTCTTTATACTGAAGCAAAACAACACACTGTTCATTAAGATACTAAAATGTGTATTTTCAGCTTACATCACGAGAAAAAGCAGCCAAAGATTATAACCAGAAATTGAAGGAAAAATTTCAGCATTATCCTCATATAAAACGTATAGCTCGTCATCGACATCTACCAAAATCTATCTACAGCCAGATTCAGGAACAGCGCATCATGAAAGAAGCTCGTCGACGAAAGTATGTTTTGAGGCATTTGACTCTATCTATTACCCTTTTCTGACTTCTGCTCTAATCTCACCGAAAACAAACAACTGCCATTCAAGGGAGTAGTTTATGTGCTGTTATTTAATGGTACATTAGTGATGTGTTTGAAGACTTCTACAGAAGGCCTTTTTTTTTTTTTGAGACGGAGTCTCACTCTGGAGTGCAGTGGCACAATCTAAGTTCACTGCAAGCTCCGCCTCCCGGGTTCATGCCATTCTCCTGTCTCAGCCTCCTGAGTAGCTGGGACTACAGGCACCCGCCACGATGCCCTGTTAATTTTTTGTATTTTTAGTAGAGACGAGGTTTCACCATGTTAGCCAAAATGGTCTCGATCTCCTGACCTCGTGATCGCCCACCTCAGCCTCCCAAAGTGCTGGGATTACAGGTGTGAGCCACCACGCCCGGCCCAGAAGGCCATTTCTTTTTCCTTTTCCCGATAAAGGGAAGCAATGACTATCTGAGAATGGGAGAATTTCCATTACCTGTTTTTGAGAATATGTTTAAAGGACAAACAAGGAAAATGAAATACCAAAATAAGAAAACACTTGCTCATATTAAAAAATTATTGTAAATAATGTTTTAAAAATAATTTCTGATGTAGCTGGAATTCAGAGATTTTGTGTACTTCCAAGTTAAAGAATTAATCTATAGTAGAGCTCTTAAGTAAAAGTTTTCTAATATACTTTATTATAACATGACATCTATCATTTTGGATATAGAGCAGAGCTACTGCCACTACCACCATTTCCCCTGTGAAATATTCTTTTCTTTGAAATATTTAAAGTCAGGCATGAAATTCTAAGAGGTCTTTATTTTTCATTTAGAATATACAAATGGCTATTATTTCTCTGTCTTTGGGTAGATGTTGCGGTAGAATCACTTTTAGAAATTGTATTAACTGTGGCAGGTTTTTAGACTTAGTAAAGGACCCTGTTAGGTAAATAGGATAAGAAGCAATTAAATAAGTAAAGTTGATTTCTTAGTACTAAATTCCTTTCACCTATTGTCGTTGTGAAATTATTTTTTTAAATAGATGTTTTTCTAGTGAAAGAAAATGCTTTGATTTTTCTGAGAAAGTTTTAAGATGAATTCTCATAAACTTGCTTATATTTTATATATTTTATTTCTAGGGAAGTGAATCGTATTAAACACAGCAAGCCTGGATCTGTGCCAATTGTGTCAGAGAAGAAGAAACATATAGTGGCAGTTGTAAAATAATTGGTATTCCTAACAATCCTGATGTATAATTATTTGTTACTTTTGATTTGAGAACTCTACAAATAAAAGTGCTGGTACTAGATTAATTGCAGACATTTTAGTTATATGTGTAGAGCTTTATTGTTACTCCTTTTAGCTACCCTGAAAAATGATCCCTAAAGGTGGCCTAGTTGATAAGACTATCTGTTTTATCCTTAATCTGCATTCTTCTTTCATTGTAGAATACAGTATTTGCAACTCATTTTTTCTTTTTATTACAGATACACTTTTTCTTTCTGATCCATTATTGTAGACACTGTACCTTCAAATTGACATTTAAGACCAAACCATCTCTTACGTTATCTTTAATATTACTTTGAATAATGATTGCAATGTTTCTTCCTATGATTCCACATAACATTTAGAATAATGATGTCAATTTTTTACAACTGAATTTATTTCTAGTGCTTATATTTGGCTTTTTGACTCTTTCAAAACAATCAGCCTGCATTTATATAACTTTTATAAATAATAATCTAATTTGGGTCAAGTTAAGATATTAAAAGTTCCTTTCAGCATTGAAACTTTGGCCTAATTTTGGTAAATAATTTTCAATTTCACTAAATCCTAAATAGCTGTGTGACATAGGTTTTTTTTTAATCATCAACTTAGTAAAGTTTATTATAAATATGTATAAATCCAAATTTTAGGAAATTGTAAGTAAAGAAGAGATTTTAAAATCCAAAGAAAAGAATGTGTTAAGAATACAGTCATCACTCTGTATCTGTGGGAGATTGATTTCAAGACCTACAATGGATGCCAAAATCCAAGGATGCCCAAGTCCTTGGTATTAAATGGCATAGTATATGCATATAACCTCTGCATATTCTCCCAAATACTTAAAATCATCTCTAGATTACTTATAATACCTAATACAATGTAAATGCTAAATAAATAGTTGTTATACTGTATTGTTTAGGGAATAATGATGAGAAAAAAAGAGTCTGTACATGTTCAGTACAGATGCAATTTCTTTTGTCCAAATGCTTTTGAGCCACAGTTGGTTGAGTTTATGGGTTAGGAACCCACAGATATGGAGGGCCGACTGTACATTATCATTTATAGGAAAAATGTGAAGTATGCACGGGAATGATAAAGATCAAAATCAAGAGTGGGAGGAGGATGCAGTCAGGGTGCAGTACACAGGAGATTTCAACTCTTTTGGTAACATTTTCTTTCTTAAGCTGCATTTTTTTTCTTTTTTTTATGCTTTCTTGGATATCTGATATATATTTTTCTTAAGGCTGGTAAGGGATCAACCATAGTTTTTAATTCTGATGATTTTTTTTTTTTGAAACTGAGTTTTGCTCTTGTCACCCAGGCTGGAGTGCAGTGGCACAATCTCGACTCACTACAGCGTCTGCCTCCTGGGTTCAAGCAGTTCTGTTTCAGCCTCCCTAGTAGCTGGGGTTACAGGCACCCGCCACCATGCCCAGCTAATTTTTGTGTTTTTAGTGGAAACGGGGTTTCACCATGTTGGCCAGGCTGGTCTCAAACTCCTGGCCTCAGGTGATCCACCCACTTCGGCCTCCCAAAGTGCTGGGGTTAGAGGTGTGAGCCACCATGTCCAGCCTGATGATCTATTGTAGGACTCAAATTACTTGATTCTTAGGGTGAACGAAGTTCACCTGTGCACCTATATTGCTGTTAGTTTGTGTGTGGTTTCAAAGAATATGCAAATACTGATCCATAAATGTGAGCTCCTCTGTCAGTTTGAGCCCTTCAAGAAACAGATGACTAGATGGTATTAGACATGCAAGAGATTTATTGGAGGAACTCACTTGTATAGGACAAAGGGGAGGGAGTAGGAGTAGGCAGGGAGAGCCTTCAGACTACCGTAAACCTAACACCTGTGATAAGAGAGGGAAGGAGGATTGGTAGGAGGAATCTCAGACTGTTGATGCAGTCCTACAGAAGGTTGGGCCAGGCTGATGGGGAGTCCTCGAGCCAAAGTTGCCAGCCAGAGGAGTTTGTGTTGCTTGCACTCATACCATCACTGTGCCATCCAAGGCAGGGAGCAGCCCTGGGCCTTGCAGCTAATGTAGTGGTGAATCCAGAGGGATGGCATCTAGGACTGCCAGTCAACTGGGCTTCCTGTTCCACATTTCTAGATCTGCCAACATCCACCTTTTTGCACCACATAGATCTGTCTCTTGCAGGTTTTGGGAGCAACTCCTCCGTGGTTCCATGTACATCTCTCAGAAGGTGGAGGTTGGTGGTGTGATCAGTAGCCCTTTTCCCTGAAGGACCAAAACATACTCATCCTCTTTGTCTTCCACTGCAAATTTTGAGCAGCTTATAATTAATTAAGGGGAAATAATTCCAGGTAGGAAAGCTGTTTCATCATGTAGCAATATGTTAACCTTTACAGGCACTGAGAAGAAGCCTAACAGAAAAGAGCATCCTTCTCTTAAAGCCTTCCCTTGAGTAATCAATTCCAGTTACTTGGGCCAGTTTTCAAGTGATTTACAAAGTTGGTAGAATAGAAGTTTACCTTATTTTATTTTATTTTTTTTACCTTTCCCTTTCACCACTTAACTCATCTTTCTCTTTTTCTGCTTTTCTTGCTCATGTTTTGGCTCATCTAAAATCTAATGTACCTTAGCCCAGTTTATATACCACCTAAAAAATGAATGAACCGTAGTATGATGTTTGCCTGGCATCTTGTCAGGGCATTTGGTAATACTGCCTTGAAGTTCCACCTGCTGAGTCACTGGCACTACCTCCTGCTACAACCTGTGGTTTCCATAGTGATGTCTCAGTGACTTTCACACAACAGAACCTGACTGGTTAAAGACCTGAGCTGCTTTCTGTAATTAAAGTCTTACTCATCTAGAAATGGGAGCATGGTTTTGATCATTTTGAAATGCAACTTTACGAGTAAAATCTTATGAAATAAAATGCACAGATATGTTTTAAGGACTGAGGTTGTTAGGGTAGAATCCTGAGAAAGAAAGTAAGGATGGTGGCAACATGAAAGGGTACTAATGGAAATGAAGAAACATAAGTAAATACAAAGGATTTACAGTAGCCCTTCAGGTAAGAAAAGTTACATCAAATGCTTTGTTATTAAGTCTTGCCACTTGGTCACTGTTTTGACCCTTCTCTTTGATGGACCCAGAGAAAACAGGTTGCTATGCAATCTGTTCTTTTATATTCCCCATTCATCATCGTATTTTTAGAGAAAAGGAAAAGACTTAAGGATTATCATGGGCAAGAAGAGTTAATCAGCAAATCAAGACATCTTGTTCTTAGGCAACATTCGTGGTCAGCTTGAATGTTTGAGCAATAAATTCAAAATTGATTGCTACCCAGTGAACATCAGTAATTCATACAGGGCCTTAAAGTCCCA
The DNA here is from genome assembly GCF_049350105.2 of Macaca mulatta. Taxonomy (NCBI): domain Eukaryota; kingdom Metazoa; phylum Chordata; class Mammalia; order Primates; family Cercopithecidae; genus Macaca; species Macaca mulatta. Next base: position 113,802,748 of record NC_133413.1, read on the forward strand.
TATTAGAAAATACCAAATCAGTAATTAATTCCAGTGACAGGGATTTTGAAACATGGATCAGTGTTTTCTAGTTTTAGGGTATTGTGACACTCCTAATAGTGCTAATGGTGCATACATTTTAAACATTGTTTGCTTTGATTCCCTTAAAGTTATTTAAATAGATTAAGTCAGGGCCAAGAACCTGGATGAATTAATGATTTATTGAATGAGCATTTTTTCATTTAGTCAACATGTATTGAGTCCCAGCTAGGTGCCTTTTTAAGTCAAAGGCAATACCAGCTTGGTGGCCAGATGTTTTCACAAGCATTGAAGCCAGTATCCAGAAATGAGCTCATTATTTTGCTCCAACCCCTAAATTTCATCTCCTGTGTTCCCTGTCTCTGCATGACACACCATCCACAGAGATAACCAAGACACAAACCTGGGTGTAAGGGCACAAGTTTTATTAAATTAATACTAGTAACAATTGCAGCTAATGTTCATCGGACATCTACAACACTGCAAATGCTTTACATGCACTTAATTTAATTTTCCTAAGAACCACAAAAGGAAGGTCCTATTATAATTCATATTTAGTCTCAGTACTGTGCACTGAATCTATAAAAGATTCGAAAAGAGCTCAGTCTCAAAGGAAATAAACATGAAAACAAGTAATTGCAGTACATTATGATGTCTTAGCAGGATACTATAGTAGTGCCCAAGAGGAAAGCCTGACTTCCTGCTGGGGAAAGAAGCCCTTCAGAGGTGAATGGCATTTATCAAACACCATTTGGTTTTGGGATATTGCATGAGTGAGTAGAAATACAGTAGGGCTGTTTTCAAAATCTATGATCTGTCATTCAGATATGGCACTATTAATGAAAGAAACTTCCAGCAATCTGTATCAGAAATTCATTATCTTAGGTCATATAATACACATTTGTCCCTTGTATACATGGGGGATGGATTCCAGGACCCTACAACCCTGTCCTGCATATACCAAAATCCATACATTCTCAAGTCCCCAAAGTCGGTTCTGTGGAACCCCTGGGTGTGAGAAAGTTGGGCCTTTGTATATGCATGTTTCACATCCCATGAATGCTGTATTTTTTATCTGTTTGAAAAAAAAATTCTGCATAAGTAGAGCTGTGCAGTTCAAATCCACGTCATTTAAGGGTCAACTATAAGATTTGGGCTAATATTCTCCAGAGAGATAAGCAACTTACGGGATAGAACTTTCATTAGGGTGCTTAAGATTAATGGATCAGAAAGCACAAAATACAGATCTAGGGGGTCTTAGGGCAGAGGATAAGAAAGGGCAAGTATTAGGTAAAAATGAAGGTGGGTGTGAGAAATGCAGGCACGGAGCCAGAGCTGAGTGTGCTGTGCTGCAAATCCTGTGGCTGGATGGGACCGTGACAAGATCAGCCAGCAGCGACAGGAAGTAGGCTCACAGCAGGTGTACACACATGCCCGTGCATACCGAAAGGAACAGAGGGCAAGCCAGTAGCAAAATACATACATTGTAATACACATAAACACACACACACACACACATTTTATCCTCTGCTCTTTACCCACCGTAATTCATCCACTCAAGGAGAAAATCAGTTTTATCTGTAGGACCAGCTTTAAAAATAGGCCTAGCTTTAAAAATAGGCCTGGATGATTTTATGATTCCCTCTTCTGCCTTCAGTGAATAAAACATCTTTACTGCAATTGAACACAAAGATTTAAAATACAATGGTTAGTTGAGTAAATAGTTTTCTTGTAGACTGGGGATCATTTTGTTACAGGGAATGATATTTTCCTTAAGGCATTTCAAGCTGTTTGTGAGCAGGAATCTTACACAGAAACCCAAGTACAGGAACCCCAATACAGCTGGGCCAGACATCCAGGACTCTGGAGCTGGACACTAGATAGTCACAAAAATGAGACTTTTTGTGCCTCTATTCTGTGCATTCTCTACTAATTATCTTGTCCTTGCTCACAATTTCTACTCTTCCATAGCTTCAGCTCTTCATGTCCCAAAATGGCTTCCCCAGACTGACTTGACATCACTTTGCAGTTCCAGTGCCCCATCAGTTATCCACTTACCTCTCTGTCTTTCAATTTCAGTTCCTAAGAGAAGAAAACTTAGCTAGAAATGTGTATTTAGGGGAAGGGTCTTTTGTAGCAGTGTTCCATCAGAGGCCCTGGTTAGCAGCTTTCAGATGTCTACCTTTGACAGCTGTCTTAGCTTGGGCTAGAAGTAGGGGGTCTTCAAAATGAGCCATGGGTAGGCAAGCCTATAAAATGCTTAGTACATATCAGTTAATCATCAAAATAAATAGCAATACCAAATCAGTATTTTCACATGGGGAGGGAGGTGAAGAAACTAAGGAGTAAGTAGCACAGGTGGCCTTGAGTCAATAAAGGGCACTGGAAGAGGGGCAAATGTTAACTTTATTTCCACTGCCTGTTTTCCTAGATCCATAATTCTAGGCCTCCTGATATACACCCCAAAAAACAGCTCATAGGCTCAGTCTTGCCTCTGGTGCTACTGAATGAAATAAGTATAGTGAGGGCTTGGAATCCAGTTAAGCTCCCTAGACCCTCCGTGTCTGCCAGGTCTGGGTGTAGACCCCAATTGCCATTTTTTCTCCAAGTGGCTCCACCCTGAGCCCCTATGTTGAGTAGTGTCATGGAACCCTGACTAGCTCCTACCAAATCTGCTTCCTCATGGCTGCCAGCCATGCCTGGCTTATTACTGGCATAATGGACACTTTGGTATATGTCTTTCCTGGTTCCTAAATTGAACTACCACACAGAAACCCTCCCTCTGTGCTCTGGCCAACCACAGATGAACCCCTGAATTCTGCCCAAACTTGCAAAACCACACTGCTGAGAGTACTGCAGGCATTCCTGGTAAATGCAACCCTTAATTGGCCAAGCAAGAGCTGAGGTCTTAGCATGCATTGCACCCGAGAAGAACACAAATTTTGCAGACTTCATAATTATCTCAAAGGGAATTTTATCTTCACTTTGGCAGGGATGAAATAGAAGCTTTATATAGAAGTGTTGCTCTCCAGCTAACACATTCAGGAAGCCTCGCTTTGCATCATTTATGAAGGTGTTTGTTGGGTTTAACACCTTGAACTTCCTTATGAAGAAACTTGTTTCCCTCAAGGACTTACTAATGAAAACATCACACAAAAGTTCCCTTAAACAACTAGAATTGGGAGGAAGATAAGCCCAAATATTGCGTTTGGCATGACAATACATGTTCCTCAAAGCTATTCTCAAAATTTCTAATTTTAATTTTAAAATTCACTTGGATTTACGTGTGTTATTACAGCATATAGAATCCCAAATATAAGAGTTTCAAGCTCGAATATAAGTACTCAGTAATTAGAACAAATATATTTGAGTTTAGTTTCAACTCTATAGGAAAATAGGTCAGGAAATTAATTTGTAAAAAGCAATCTTGTTAATTAGATTTCTTTCCAGGTGAAATATGAAGCTTTGAATAGCATTATCCAATCTGATTTATAATGAATGAATTCACTTTCAGCTGTAACAAAGAAATTTCCTATTTATCCATCTGGGACTTTCAAATCACTATTCATTTTATGAGAAAAAAATGTGAAATATTTTCTAGAGGAAATACATATCTTAAAATACTTTTACTAGCCACGTTTTGCTTAAGTTAGAGTAAATAAGGTAGAAGAAATTAATTGCTCCAAATCTGTTGGTACTCTATAATAATCAATTATGCCTCTAGTAAGTGATTGTAGGGCAAAACACCTCTGAAATTCAGTCATGTCTTATGTCAAATGGGTATATGAAGGTGGGCACACCCACACCTTTAGAGCTGAGGATTTCTAATGAGACAATGCTGTGCCCTAGGCAAGTAGCAATCTTGACAAAGATATCTGCTTCAAGATCTAAGCATCAAAGTCAAGCGTAGGCCTGAGTGGTGTTTGTTATTTGAGTTACCTCCATCAGTGGAGGTAACTCATGGGCAGAGCTCCTTTGCTGCCCTTAAAAACATTTCTGAAATCTTTGGCTGAAATTCTACCCCTTTATTACCATACTACTTTTATAAATTATCATAAGCAGTGTGCATGAACATTTGTCCTTTCCCTGGCTGCACAGCATCTATTTTGATGGAATCTGTACTATGTAATTCTTGGAAATGATGCAGCCAGAGACTGCCTTTCCCCACTCCCTTAGGGACAAAGCCAATTGGGTGTTCCTGCCCAGGATGTTGCATCTGGGGTTAGTGAAGGCAGTGGACAGAGACAGCTTTGAAGTGACAAGGAGATGCATCTAGTTACAGCAGTGGCAGTCATGTCCATTGAGACATCCCAAACAGACCATTCCTGCAGTAGGACCTTGGCCTGATTCCTTCTCCCTAACCTTCCCTGGCCCCTATCAAATTTCTAGCCTTCAAATCCAGCCTTTCTGTCCAATCTTTGAGCCATTCTATACCTTTGCAACAAATTCCTTTTCTACTGAAGTTAGCAAAAGTCAATTTCTGATGCTGTAACCTAGATGTGTATAGTCCTTGGCCAATTAATTAACTAGAAACCTACCTTTTAGAAGTTACATTAGAGAGGGTTCTAATTAATTAGCTTTTCTTAAGTAAATCTTGCCTTCCTGATAATTATTTTTCTTAAAAAAATGATTGGTGGGGAATGCTGCAAAGAAGGTAAAGCCCTGTACTATCTTGATCTGAGTATCTTGCATATGAACTGCTTCTTCTGGTTTGGATAGGAATTTTTTTCCTCCTATTGGGGCTGTACATTTCCTTCTCTCTCTTTTTTTTTCTTGGTAACTATGTCTTGTTCTTCCCAAGACCATTTTTTTTTTTTTCTCATCTCCTGCCCCTTCCCACATTCCTACCACTGATGCACTAGCTAGCCCCAGTTGGCGAAGGAGGGGGGATTCTGCAGAAAGAAGGAGCACAAAGGAAGGGAAAACTTTAGTCAGCATCTGGGAAGGGGGGAAGGGGCAGGAAGGAAAGCCTGTCACATTTTTATTTTAGTAAATTTCACTATTCTACATTCCATGCCCAATTTCTGCTTTCCACTTCTTAGGATAAAGAAATGAGGAAAAATAGAAGAGGAATGGAAACCTTCTTGTCACAACTTCCTACCCTCAGTCCCTTATTTTCAACTAGACTACAGGGGACTGCATTGTTTATTGTTAACTTCTCAGCACATAAACAGCATCTACCACATGATGTGCTCAATTGAGTTTATTCAATAATTGTGATGGATCTCTTCAGCATGAAGAGGTCCACCAACATTCTTCCCACTGTTATCTCAAGCCGTCAATCCCTGCCTTCTCCAGCTGTCATACAGCCTACCTGCCCCGCAACACAATAGCATTCAGCCTCTGCCACCTGCCCTTGCAACATGTAGAAATTCCTATTCTATTGTCTTTGTCAGTTTTAAAAGAAAAAAGAAAGGAAAAAAAAAAAAAAGAAATTCCTATTCTAATTACATTAAGGCTTAAAATAAGTTCTTGTGAACTGGTTTGGAAATTTATCCACAATTTATATCTTGTTTGTTCATTGGAAAATATAGGGGCCTGGTGTAGTGGCTCATGTCTAATCCCAGAGCTTTGGGAGACCAAGGCCAGAGGATCACTTGAGGCCAGCAGTTTGAGAACACCCTGGGTAGCATAATAAGACCTTGTCTGTACAAAAGAAAATAAAATCCTAGGCGTAGTGGCATGCCTGTAGTCCTAGCTGCTACTCAGGAGGCTCAGGTGGGAGGATTGCTTGAGCCCAGGAGTTTGGGGCTGCAGTGAGTTCTGATCACACCACTGGACTTTAGCCTGGGCGATAGAGTGAGATCCTTTCTCTGAAAAAAAAAAAAATATGTATATACATAAAATATATATGATATATTAAGATATATAATATATAAAACATTTTATGTATTATATATATATAATATATATATTTATGTATGCCACGAGTCAAACAGTGGTCTTACAAATAATCTCTCATAAGGTGATTTCAGGTAGGTTGTGAACTGCCTTTCCAGAGGAAGTCAAGTAGAAGAGTACTAATGTCAGCAGTGATGACTTATTAAGTAAAGGAGACTTCAGTTTAAAGTTGATTTGAGTTTTGATGAAGAAAATATTTTTATTTTCTTTATATTTGTATTATATTTATAATTGATTAATATATCAATGTACTAATAACTATTTCCATTCTTCAAATTCTCTATTCTTTAAATTCTGTCTTGAGCAGTAAATCTGCACCAGATAGCCGAAATGAATTTTAGTAAAATGTTTAAGAAGTGTATTTGACAGTGCCAAAGAAGCTGTAGGGGACCCCCCAACTTGCAGACTCTGCCAACAACCATCAACATTCTTCCCCTCTGTCATCTCAGGCCATCTATCCCTGACTCTCATCCAGCAGCCATACATATTACCTGCTCTGCAACACAATAGCATTCTTCTACTGGTTCACTTAGTTATTACCCAGACAGTAGACTTATACCTTTGGATGTCCTTGGCTGTCGCTTCATCAAGTCACAAGGTCCTAAACATCTTCTAAACATCTTTCAATATTTCCTCTTCTCTTCATCACCACTGCCAACACCCCAATCTAGCTCACCATCATCTCTCATTCAGACTATAGCAATGGCCCTCTAATCTGTCTTTTTATGCACATTTTGCCCCCTTTTAATTTGTTCTCCACTCTTTAACCAAAGTGATCTTTTTAAAAAGCAAATTTCTCTCACAACTCTCTTCTTAAAAAAATATTTCACTGGCTTGCTATTGCCATTATAATAAAGTCCAAGTTTTTAACCTGCATTATCAAGGCTCTACCCTCTCCATCAACATCTTGGGTTCCATCTCATGCTACACTCCTCCTCTATGTCTGCGGTGGATTTCTCTTAGTTCTTTGATGACGTTTTATTTTCTCCTGCCTTGAGACCTTCCACAAATGTCTCCTCTGCCCTCACGGCTTGTCTCACATTCTTCAGGTCTGCTCAAACATCATTTTCTCAGAGGAAACTCTCCTGACCCCACAGGGCGGGTATGTCTTTGTCACATAATCCCATGGCACTTCTCTGCTAACTGCGAGCCCTAAGAGGACATGGACTATGCCTGTCTTATCCTCATTTGTCTTCTCCAATTCCTGACCTCTCTACTTTGTCACATCCACGAAAACTCCCTCTTTTGCCATGCCCTGAGGAGATATTATGTTATTATTTTCTCATTTCAAATTCCTTTAGAGAAAAATATCCCACATTTAACATCCTACAGCCCTGAGAGTCGTGAGAGAAGTATCTAATCAACCTATTTCAACAATCCATTTCGGAGAGGTGCAATGGTATAGTAATTAACATAGTGGTCCCTCAAGTTAGACCTTGAGTTCAAATCCTGACTTTGCCAGTGACAACAAGTGTGACTCAAGTAGATTGCTCAACCTCTAGTCATGACAGAGTTTCCTCATTTGTAAGACAGTAGAAATACTTACCTTAAAGGGTTGTTAGGATAATTAAATGAATTAATATATGTCAAACGGAACAGCACCTGTATATAATGCATGCTATGCAAGTATTTGCTATTATCATTTTGAACACAGACTCTGGGCCATACAGACTAGCAAAGTTAATTCTATGAGGGTAGGGCTTATGGTGGCCTTGTTTATTTTGGTTTACTCAATGACTAGCACAGTGCCTTGTATTAAATAGTTGTACATTAAATATTTGTAGCAAGAATACAAGAATGAGTGAATGAATGGTCATCATTCATCAAATATCATAAAGGATAATAGCAGAAAAGATACCTAACCCTTATTAAGAAATTTCCGTAAACCTCCTGTCCTTATCTGAAAAATGAGGGAAATAATAGCTTCTTTACAGGACTGTTATGAGATTTCAGTGACAATTAAGTATGTAAACTGCAATACCAGTGCCCAGCACACTAAGCTCAACAATCACGGGCTTTTCTCTCTGCACTCAAAAGTTAGTAGGTCTAACTCTTTTCCTGGGTTCCAACATTTGGTTCTCAGTTTGGCGTCCTTGGATGTCCCCTTTATTATGGCATTTGTGACAAGACGATCTGTCTTCTCAACGTCCTATTGTTGTTATAAAATCTCTGCGAAAGGTCAGCAGCCTCCTCTGCCTTCCATATTAACCAGCACTTTCCCTGTCCAGAAGTTATTCCATCTTACGGATATTGAGAAGATAAATGGAAGTGATTAGAATGTACTTTCCAAACATAAAGCATTGTACTGTAGGAGTTTGTCAAAGGGGATTAATATTACCACATATCTGTAGAAGAACTTTATGAAGACCCTGTGTATCTCTCAACTTTAATGACTAAGATTGTAGATATGATAGAAATCTGTAAATAGCATGGAAAAGCAAATTTATTGAAGTCTAGGACAACTGCATTACCCTGCTGTATACAGTGTGTTCTTTCTTCAGAGGCTGCAATAAATGAAAAAGATGGTTGCCATAGAGATAAACTGTGCCCTTTGGCTAGCTGATTAGAAGACCATTTCAACCTAGTATAAGAGAATATATTTTGCCTGTAAGTGGTATTTACAGATAATTTCTATCACAGTTGTAACCCAAGTTTTTAAAGCTGAAATGTTAAACCTATAAATGTTGAATTCTATAAAGGCTTTTGTTCCTTTGGTAAAATTTATTTTAACATTTATGTGCTTTTTTCCCTTGGAAAATGTGTTTTTAAAGTTCTTCCCCCTAGTATACTCTAAAAATCTTCCTTGAAATCTACTCTGCCACATAGGTGGCTTCATTTACTTTAAAGCTAATATTTTATTTTTTGAATCATTTGTCAGAGGCAATATGGTGTATCACAAAAGCTGCACCAGCACAGGAAATGCTTATGAAACATGGAAAACCCATTTAATAACAACTCATAGTAATCAGTTAGCACAAAGATTTGTGGATGGTAATATTCAGATCCTTATGTAGTCATTTAATCTGTTCTTCAAAATTCAGAAAGTAATTACAAGTACACAGCCGGGAAAATCTGCCAGTTGATGCAAGCATTTGCTGCAGGGAGAAAATTTGTCAAGGTTAAGCTTATTTTGTCTGGTCGGGTAAGATAGGTTCTGTGGATAACAAAGAAGAAGCTGGATTATTTTGTAAATTGAATGAATTTTATGTCATAAATCTGACCACTGTTCCCTGAAATATTGCTGCATAAATCCAGTTTTTAGGTGTGATAACTTAAAAGATTTGTATTCCCCAGGGAAATAATAATTTTCCTGACGTTGGGGATTCAGTCACAACTTTAATTTGCCCGGGCCAACGTTTAGAAAATTGCTTTCTTCTATGCTGGTGGTGACTATGTTTATATCACTTTGCATGTGTGTGTGTGCGTGTATTTAACTGGACATTTAAAAGTAGGGAGAATAGTAGAGAAAGAGTGTCTTACCAAATATCCTGGATTCCAAATTGTGACCCCTTAAAGTTCTAAATTTAGGTGAGTAAATGATCATGTAGCTTGTTTCTCATCTCCCCCAATCCCAACCCGCAGTGTCTTTCTCTTAAATGTAGTAAAACCAAATAGATCAATATACATCAAGATCTTTAGGACCTGAAAAGTAAGGCCACAAATCATTAAGGGGAGAATGTCAGTTTTCTTTTTTCCTGTGATGTAGTGAAACTGAAGCCACTACGTACTTCCTAGGTTGACAGCTGAAATAAAAATCAAAACATTGTTCATGTGCTTGTTTATTAGGCCTAAAATTAGTTATTTTATTTCTTCATCTAAGAATCTCTTTTACATTTGTACAAGGAAAAGTGTGGTAAATAGTGAAAGCTGGCCAGCCTAAAGCCTATTCCCAGCCCTCTTCTCTATCTGCAGTCCTTCACTAGAGAGGCTGAAAATGCTGAATATATTTTTTTCTACTTCCCTTGCACCTAGGGGTGGCTATGTGAACCTGTTCTGGCCAATGTGGCATAAGCAGAAGTCTACTGTGAGGTTTCTTTTTCTAGGAAAGCATTTCTTTCTTAATAAAGGAACAGATGTTGTTGGTACTACCTCTTCTCCCGCCTCTTCTTTATGCCTTAAATGTGAACCTGATACCTTTTACTGTGGTGACCATATTGTGACCATGAGTCCAAAAGAATAAGGTGAAGGATAGTGGAATGAAAAAACAGAAAAGGCCAACGTCTTTTAGGACATCACTCACCAGGAGATCCAACCTGCTGTCTCCTGCCTTCTAATTATGAGAGACAAATAAATTACTTTCAGCTTAAGCCAGTGTTAGTTTGATTTTCTGAATACTTAACAACCAAGAAAACAGTCTAATGACAAGACTTGTTTTTAAGTTTCAGTCTAAAAACCACCCCCCACTCCAAAGGGTAAGTGAATACTTTCCATTTCATTTCTTATCTATTTTAGGTAAGATTGTTCTATCTGTAATAATCATTATAACTTTTCTTTGATTCAGTAAGTAAGCTGGACATTTTCGAAAGGATGAAAAAGAAGTGATAGTTTGGTATCATGCAAACAGTTCATTATCAAGATGTGCATGTAACACAGCTCAAAAATCATCCTCCAGGTGATAATAACTTTTAACCAGTTTGGAAATGAGGCCGATTACAGACCACGAAGGGGCAGGGTTCAGGTGGCTTATCATATCAATGCATTTTCTTTGGAAGGTAATGAAACTGACTTCTATAAAGCGGAAAGCATGTCCTCTCTGTAAGGATTCTTAGTTCTTCTACCTCAATTTTGTACTGAATAGATACAAAACAGAACTCGCTCTCTTGACAGGCTCCTCTGTTTTTAGTAGAATGAGGAACAACTCTTCCAAAGCACCTTTTCTGTGGACTCTGTCTGGTCCTAATAAGTACTCCACAGAATAGTAGATGTACTTCTATAGTTTCTAAGCTATCAGCTGCCATGCCATGTGTCTATCAGCCTTGTCATCTGACACTATCAAGTTCCCCATGATCTCGCAGTCACTTCAGATAGCCAGTCTAGTTCGTTAATGCCACCTGTTCTGAACCAATTCTCCATCAATTGTTCGCTGATTCTGGCTTCAAATTTGTACATCAGATCATTCAATAACAACCATCAACTGCTTTTTGTTTTAAATTGAGGTTAAATTCACATAACATAAAATTGTCCAGTTTAAAGTATACAATGCAGTGACATTTTATATATTCACAATGTTCTACAACCACTAACTTATCAAGTTCCAAAACATTTTCATCATCCCAAAAGAAAACCCTGTACATATTGGCCAGGCGTGGTGGCTCACGCCTGTAATCTTAGCACTTTGGGCAGCCTGAGCTCAGGAGTTTGAGACCAGCCTGGGCAACAGTTTCTACTAAAATACAAAAGAAATTAGTGGGGCCTGGCAGCGTGCGCCTGTAGTCCCAGCTACTTGGGATGTTGAGGTAGGAGAATTGCTTGAACTCAGGAGGCGGAGGTTGCAGTGAGCCGGGATTGTGCCACTGCACTCCAGCACTCCAGCACTCCGGCCTGGGCGACAGAGTGAGATTCTGTCTCTACCAAAAAAAAAAAAAAAGAAAGAAAAAGAAAAGAAAACCCAGTCACTCAAAATTATTCTCTCCTTCCAGCCTGACACAACCACTAATCTGCTTTCTGTCTCTATGGATTTACATATTCTGGATATCTAAACTAAATGGAATCATATATGTGAACTTTTGTGTTTGGCTTCTACTTAGCATACCATTTTCGAGGTTCATCCATGTCACAGCATGTATCAGTACTTTGTTTCTTTTTATGGCTGAATAATATTCCATTGTGTTCACATACCACATTTTGTTTAGCCATTCTTTCATTCACAGACATCTATGTGGTTTTCACCTTTGGGCTATTGTGACTAAGTGCTGCTGTAGACATTCATGTACAAGAATTTGTTTGAGTACTTATTTTAATTTTTTTTTGTCTATATACCTAGGAATAGAATTGCTGGGTCATAAGGTGATTTTATGTTTAGCCTTTTGAGGAACAACCACACTGTTTTCCACAGCAGCTGCACCCTTTTACATATCCACCAGCAACATACAAGTGTTCCAATTTGTTTACATCCTTACCAATGCTTATTTTGCTTTTTAAAGAAAATGATAGCCATTCAATTAAATATAAAGTTGCATCTCATTGTTGTTTTGACTTGCATTTCCTTAATGACTAACACTGTTGAACATCTTTTCATGTGCTTGTTGGCCATTTGCGTATCTTCTTTAGGGAAATGTCTATACGAGTTCTTTGCCCTTTTTTTTTTTTTTTTTGAGATGGAGTCTAGCTCTGTCATGCAGGCTGGAGTGCAGTGGCATGATCTCGGCTCACTGCAACCTTTGCCTCCCGGGTTCCAGAGATTCTCCTGCCTCAGCCTCCCGAGTAGCTGGGATTACAGGCGCCTGCCACCACACCCAGCTAATTTTTGTATTTTTAGGAGAGATGGGGTTTCACTGTGTTGGCCAGGCTGGTCTTGAACTCCTGACCTTGTGATCCACCCACCTTGGCCTCCCAAAGTGCTATAAGTACAAGTGTGAGCCACTGCACCTGGCCTCTTTGCCCATTTTTAAATTGGGTTGTTTGTCTTTCTATTGTTGAGTTCTGTATATATTCTGGAAATAATTCCTTTGTCAGATACACGGTTTGCAAATATTCTCTCCTATTATATGAGCTGTCTTTTCAAATTCTTGATAATGTCCCTTGATGCTCAAAAGTTTTAGATTTTGAAAAAGTCCAATTTAGTTTTTCTTTTGCTGTTCATGCTTTCGGTGTCATATCTAAGAATTCATTGCCAAATCCAAGGCCCTGAAGATTTATCATTATGTTTTCTTCTAAGAGTTTTATGACATCAAATACTTATGTGAAGTTTTCAACATGACTAACTGAAATAAAATGTTGAAAAGGAATATAGTTTATGCACTAATCTGCTCCAGAGAATACTTACCTAGTGCCAAAGGCTTTTTGTTTTGAATACTATATAATTAGATGTTGGTCCTGAGTTCTGCTACCTAGAACTCACATTGTCCTCTTAGCATCTAATTAACAGAGAATGTTAACTGATGAGCTAAGTGAGAAAAATACAATTTAACAAGAAGGTCAGCATATCCCTTGGACTTGGAAGATAGACAGACACCTTCAAGGACAAGGTGCCAAGCTTCTTACCAAATGAAGACTAGTAGCACAAACCACTCTTTGCTATGTTGAAAATACTTTAGCTACCACCTAAACTCATTTTATTTCTTAAACAGCTCCATTAGTGAATAGCTTTCATTGAATATCATGACAGAGCCTCCACCAGTAAGATATAAGTCATAGCCTTGAAATGTAGTAGGACTGCCCTCATAATGATATCCAATAGACAAGGCCAGCCTTTGGAAAATTAGACTAGAGATTAAGTTTGTCTTTAGTATCTATTGTACTTACTGAAGTTTCAAAGAAAGCACATCCCTCTGACTAGACTGGGCCCCAAATACAAGTGATATAAGTTTTCTTGGTGGAGGAACCATTGACTTTTAGCTTTGTGGGCTGAAAAACTAGATTTTTTTTTTTTTTTACTTCCTACTAAGTGTGCAAGTTTAGGGGGAACACATTCATTCTAACTTAACTCACAAAAGGATGCTTTATAAGTCAGGAGGCCAGTATCAGAACTTATGGGGGGCAGAATTTATATCTCCCCAGATGCCAGTATTGGCTATTTGCTACAACTTCTTTCTCTTAGTGGTAAATCCACTTGAGAGAACAAATTGTTGGTGCTGCGCTATGGTGAAAACAGTAGAAGGGTGTGTGATGGGTCCAGGTAGGAGGGATCTTCACCTGCCTCCCTTAACTCACAGTATGAGTGTACTTGCATAAATATTAGTTGGTTTTCCTCAAAGAGGTCTGTCTTTCAATAGGTACCTGTTCATTCCCATATAGCTTTTCTCTTTTGTAGCCCTGATAGAAGTATATTCAGAGTATCTATCTAGGAGAATCTATCAGGACCTACAGTTGTACCCATATCAGAGAAGATCATGCTTTTCTCTTAATCTAAAGCCCAGTTATCAAATTGCTGCTCCTCTAGAGGGCTTATACTTCTAGTAATTCAGCAGTTTCAATAACTTAAAATAAGCCCTGGAGTCATCCATGTAGGAGGAAGTTAGTGATACTTTATTTTCTCCTGCTTTTTTTTCTCTCAAAAAAGCAAGATTGAGAGGCTGGGTGCTGTGGCTCACACCTGTAATCCCAGCACTTTGGGAGGCTGATAGGGGCGGATCACCCGAGGTCAGGAGTTTAAGACCAGCCTGGCCATCTTAGTGAAACCCCATCTCTACTGAAAATACAAAAATTAGCGGGGCATGTTGGCACGTGCCTATAATCCCAGCTGCTTGGGAGGCTGAGGCAGGAGAATCGCTTGAACTCGGTAGGTGGAGGTTGCAGTGAGCCAAGATTGTGCCATTGCACTTCAGCCTGGGCGACAAAGGAACTCTGTCTCAAACAAACAAACAAACAAACAAACAAAAGCAAGATCAAGTCTGAAGCAAAAGTGAAGTGGGTCCTAAGTGCATTTAATACCTTCTCTTCCTGCATTCCGAACTACAATATTACTGTGGACAAACTAATATATATTTCAGGGTTTCTCAGAATGGGATCTTGGTATCACCAGTAGTATATTGGTTGATTTTAGCTTTTACCCAGGTGAAGAGCTTTTATTTTTTAAGGTTATGCATTTATGTTAATGTGTGTTAGCAAAAGACCTAACTAGCTTATCAAACTCCTGGTGTCCTAGATATTGTGGCTTAGAATGAAGCTAAAGTATAAAGATTTTTAAAAAATTGTTTTAAAGAATTATATTAAGCAGATAAGAATGGTATGAGAATATGGCAAAGATGATGAAGGTAGAACTCAAAGACTAAAATTTGGGAATTTATTTCTCACCTTATATTAGTAACAAAGTTTTAGCAGCATTTACACAATGTGTCTTTATAGCTGATTTGACCCATCCAATGAATCCCATTCTAGTCCCTATCTCCTACTTTATTTGACGGGTTATACTCATAAATGCTTACCCCTCCATCACTTGACATAACAAAATATCAACTTCATTTGGAAAAATGCTTACTATGGCAACCTCTCCGTGGGACATCTTCTTTCAATTTTCCTCTTCGCTCAAGCATTCAGATTCAGCATTTATCTACAGATGCACTCCCTGTGATTATGTCTCATCGTAACGTTCTCTTATCAGTAGGTCACCCTTGCCTTTCTCCAGCCTTTCTTTCTGTTCACCCACTCCTGAGATGCATCTCTCTTGAAAACTTCCATTTGGGAATATATTTCTCCATCTTGAACTAAATAAATGTGCATTATTTTCCTCTCCATGACATTCCTATGCACTCTTCTTGCTAGTTCTTTCTGCCTACTACAACACTTGATGAAAATAATTACAACAAAAATAGCTAGATATAATTACTGGCTATTTTTATAAAATTAGATGTAGCTTGCCCTGGTCTATTTTAGGTGTATTCTTACGTAGACATTGACATTGGTCTTCTGAAGTGAAAGTGCCCTTCCCTCTGGAAAGGCTTGGTAAAACTAGTATTAATTTGTTTTCTTGCATTTCTTTTCTCCTCCTTTATGGCAGCACAACAGTAATTTGAGGCATTTGACAATATCACTGAGTACTCTACAGCTTTCTGAAAAATCCAGTGACTTCCTTAATTGGACTAAGAGACAGTGGCTCTATTTGAGCTTGTTTATAAACCACTTAATGGGAGTTATTTCTGCAGGTGCATCTAATTTTTATTAGTTTTAATATCAAGTTAACTTTTCCTCGACTTTACCCCCAAATTATATATAGGATATATAATTATATATAGGATAGCTATATCCTATTTGGAGCCTTAATGAATTACTGCACTCTTCTGTGCAGTTCCTCAGCATCTCTACTCCCTGGCTCTAGTCCATGCCCTATAGTAAGACCTTTCTATCTCAATCAGGTGCTCAATTGTAAAGTAATTGTTGTTGCTAACCAGGTTGTGGTTGATTAAAACTTGTGATTCAAAAAGATAATTCTTCCCTCAATGAGTGTGTGGATTTAAGGATATAGTACTCCTCTCTATATGGAGGCAGTAGTAATTGAGATGTAAATGGGTTTTATGTTGTACTAAGTGGTATAGGATTAAGGTTCTGAAAATACTGACAGGAGAAGGCTACAGATATAACTATGAGAGAAAAGGATAGATAGAATTAAATCTGGATGTGAGTTAGAGAAACACTTGGGAAAAGCTCAGGAAGCATGGGAAACTGGAGCAGACACAGGAAGTTGTAAGGATGCTTGGAGAGTCCAATGAGAGAAGGGCATAAGCTTTATACAGATCAGTTATCTAGAAAAGCCTTGAAAAGAAGCTGCAGCTTCAATCACTTCATCTAAGCAGACTGAAGGAACCTTGAGATGAGAAATTTGATAAAGAGCTTTAGGATGGAATCCAAATATTAAATACAACTGCCCAAGCAGTATCTGAAGGTTGCAGAGAACATTTTATCTTCAATTGGGAGTGAAAGCAGTAACTGGTGGCTAGGACTAAGCTGAATTACCAGCCGGCCTGGCAGTGAATTTTGAGGAACAATCTATTAAAATTGGGTTTAGTGAGTTAAGAAGCATCAAAGCTGGTTTAAGTTGCCACACTGTATTCCTGTGACTCTGAATATTCTGAAATTTCCTCACTGCAGAACAATGTCATGTTAAAACCCAAGTGACTGACTGGACGGAAATAACAGGAGCCAGAAAGCAGAGAAAGCTAGAGACATTCAAGGATAATAAAAAGAAAAAGCCTTGGTCCATAAGGTGGCGACAGGGAAATTTACCAGTCATGGAATTCTAGGAAGATTCTCTCTAGGGGTTGCTCTGATATGTTTTTGTACCAAAGTACAAAGATAATTATTTTGGGGTGTGGGATATTTCTAGTACCCTTCAAATCATGTCCATGTCTAGTACTGAGGATGAACTGAGGTAGGTCAAGGTGCACTTAGGAAAAATGCACATAGAAATCCCATGCATAACTGGAGTATAAATGAAATACTTTTATATATGTTTTCTTTCAAATCAAATTTACCCCATATTAAAAGTTAAATTAAAAAAACCACAAAGCTAAATTCTCTAGCCTTCATTTTTCTGCCACAATTCCTCTATTCTTCCCTGCAGTCAAAGATTCATGTTATAATTTGGATTTGAGGAGCAATAATATGTTTTTGATTGCTTATGATGTAAGTTTCTTTTAACTTGTTTTATTTTGGATTTGATAAAACCTCACAAATTTTTCTCAGAGCCTTTTCCCTCAAAATACCAATTATATTATAAAATAGGGTTTGTTTGTTTTTCTAGTTTTTAAAACAAAGCTGCTAATTGACCCCAGTGGTTAACATAGGCAGCACAAAATATTGATTTTGGAATGTGGAAAATTTATTAAAATGAAGTGGCTTGCGTGGTAGAATCAGAACTGTACCAACAAAGAAAAACATGGCACATGACACTGTGCTTCCTCAGAAATGGGAGGCTCATGTCAAGTGTTAGGCATAGTTTGCATCTGGCACAGGGACAGCCATCAATCAAACCTGGGGATACTCTCCTGGGCTATTTTGTGCTTCGATCCCACGCACTGCAATGGGGTAAAAACTTAGTGTGGGCCAATCAGTGAAGGGGAGAAAGAGATCATCTATCAGGGATTTGACATTTGCACATGCAAGACCGTGGAAGCAGCTAGGGTAGATGGGGATGATAGATAAAACATTTTTTGAGAAGGGAACAACCACATTAAAAAGCTGCCACACCTTGTCTTCCTGCTCTACCATTTCTCAGTATCAATTTCACTCTGCTTCCTCTGTGTCCTTCCATTATGATATTAACAACTGCTGGCCGGGTGCGGTGGCTCACGCCTGTAATCCCAGCACTTTGGGAGGCCAAGGCGGGCGGATCACAAGGTCAGGAGATCGAGACCATCCTGGCTAACACGGTGAAACCCTGTCTCTACTAAACATACAAAAAAAAAAAAAAATTTAGCTGGGTGTGGTAGCAGGTGCTTGTAATCCCAGCTACTCGGGAGGCTGAGGCAGGAGAATGGCGTGAACCCGGGAGGAGGAGCTTGCAGTGAGCCGAGGTTGTGCCACTGCACTCCAGCCTGGGCGACAGAGCAAGACTCCGTCTCAAAACAAACAAACAAATGAAAAAACTGCTATGCTCATGTTAGATATTGTTGAGGAGTCACACTATGGTTGACCCCTAAAACCTGTCATTTCCAAGGTACATTAAATGAGAATTCATGTTCCCCACTAACTCCTTCATGTTCCTTCTCAAACACAAATGCATATGTGCCTGATGTTCAGGCTATATATAGTCTTCTGTGACATTTTTTTTCTCCACTAAGGTGTCCTTTGTTTTCACCTGTAAATGTTTCCTGTCCCTGTGAAATGGCTCTGTTTAGACACCATGTGCTCTCCACTACACATATTTTGAGCACCTATTTACTATATACCCCAAATGGATATACATAGAGAAGAGCCTGCAAGTAGGTATGATTTCCCCTTGTGTCTGCAGCTTCCAGGAATTCTAAATTCTCTCACTAGCTCACACTCAGCTTTTAGCAATATCCTTTAAAAATGCTTGTATTCGTCTTATCTGCTTGCATGACACCTGGGGTTTCTTCCTCCTAGGCTGTGCCACAAGTGAGTCAATATTCCCACTTATCACTCCTTGGAAGTTTCTGTCTCTCCTTGGATTTCAGTATACTTTGTTGCCCTGTGATAGCAGATCCTTGATGGGTTTAAGAAAAGTTATGATTATGTTGATTATCTGCTTTTCCTATTTGTTAGGATGGAAGCAACCTTCTTTCCAGCTTTCTACATTCTAGATGGGAGTGGATTATGTTCACTTTTTTTTTTTTTTTTTTTTTTTTTAGACAGAGTCTTGTTCTGTTGCCCAGGGTGGAGTGCAGTGGTGTGATCTCGGCTCATTGCAACTTGCGCCTCCCTGTTTCAAGCAATTCTCCTGCCTCAGCCTCCTGAGTAACTGGGATTACAGGCGCGTGCCACCAAGCCAGGCTAATTTTTGTATTTTTAGTAGAGATGGGGTTTCACCATGTTGGTCAGGCTGGTCTCAAACTTCTGACCTCGTGATCCACCCGCCTTGGCCTCCCAAAGTGCTGGGATTACAGGCAGGAGCCACCACGCCCGACCGGAATTATGTTCACTTTTAAATATAATTGATTTGGGCTGATGGCAGGATAACGAAGCAGATATTTCCAAGAAGTAGTTGCAAATATAAGACACAAGATAAACAAATTCAGATGTCTTCTTGTTGACGAAGAGGGTCAAACTCTGTAAAATATTTGAAGAGATTTATTCCGAACCAAATATGAGTAACCATGGCCTGTGACACAGCCCTCAGGAGGTCCTCAGAACATGTGCCCAAGGTGGTCAGGATACAGCTTGCTTTTGTATATTTTTAGGGAGGCATGAGACATCAATCAAATACTTTTTTTTTTCGAGACAGAGTCTAGCTCTGTCGCCAGGCCGGAGTGCAGTGGCGTGATCTCGGCTCACTGCAACCTCTGCCTCCTGGATTCAAGCAACACTCCTGCCTCAGCCTCCCAACTAGCTGGGATTACAGGCACACGCCACCACGCCCGGCTAATTTATTTTTGTATTTTTAGTAGAGACGGGGTTTCACCATGTTGGCCGGGACAGTCTCAATCTCTTGACCTCATGATCCGCCCTCCTCCTCGGCCTCCCAAAGTGTTGGGATTACAGGCGTGAGCCACTGCGCCCGGCCTATTAAATACATTTAAGAAATACATTGGTTTGGTTCAGAAAGGCGGGACAACTCAAAGTGGGGTGGTGGTTTGGGGGTTTCCAGGCTATAGGTAAATTTAAACATTTTCTGGTTGGCAGTTGGTTGAGTTTATTTGAAGACCTGGGATTAATGGAAAGGGATATTCAGGTTAAGATAAATGATTATGGAGACCAGGTTTTATTGTGCAGAGGAATCCCTCAGATAGCAGACTTCAGAGAGACAGCAGGTTGTAAAATATTTCTTATCAGACTTAAAGGAGTGCCTGGCTCTTAGCTGATTACCTCCTGGATCTGGAAAGAAAGAAAGGAAAACCATAAGAGACTTTGCAGGGCAATTTCAAGTATGGCAAGGAAATATATTTTTGGGTAAAACATTTTTTCCTTGTCTTGCAATGTTGCACCAGAGTCAGATTGAAAAGTTAGTCACAATATATAGGGTCAAATAAAACCCATCTGATGAGAATTTATGGTTTGTATGGCATGAATCCCCAGACCCCTTAGATAGGAATTTAGGCAAAATAAAAAATCAGAGCTTAGTCCTCAATATGTAGAAGTGATAAGCAAAGCCGATAGAATAGATAATATTTTAGGGAAAAAAAAAAGAAAAAAAAAAAACCCTGATAATTGGAGACTCAGAATTAAATCACTAAACTTACTGCAAAAAGGATAATATTTGTATGTATTGTGTGTTTGATGGGAAGCAGATGGTTTGACAAAATAATAATTATACTTTCCTTGTAGTCTGCTGTCATTCCAGTTTTATATCTGATTTCCAGCTATCTATCCCTTTTAGTTAAGCAGAACTGTTCCTAGTGAATCATCTGAAGGTTTTTCCTCTCTTCTTTCTCAGCGAGTTAATATTGATGTATTTGGGCTTTATCAACAAAGAAAGAAATTACTGTTTCTTTAATTTTTTTCCTTTGAATTCCTTTCATTATTTAAAGTGGTGATGCTTCAAATAGCTAAAGACTAATTTTTTTTAAAAAAAGGTGATTCATTCATTTCCTCTGCCAGAGCCACATCTCAGCCTCAGGGCTCAAGGATGGCAGCAGCATGAGGTTAATTCTGGACTCAAAGGCTGCTTGCTTGAAAACTGTTAGCTTCACTTCTCATCTCCTTGTGGGTAGGGAGCTGCCACTGATTGCATTTACAGAATAACAAATGAGGATTAAGCTTTCTATTTGGGAGATATTTTGAGCAAAATTAAACATGGTGTAGGCAGGGTAGATTAGATTGAAATGATCCCCATTCTGACAAAGCCCTCAAAACACATACACACACACACACACACACACACACACACACACACACACACACACACACACAGAGCCAGTATTCACCCTCAAGAACAAGGTAAATCACAAAACATCTGCAGTGTCCTACCAGTTTTCCAGTAATTGCAATAGAGTATAATTAAGGTAACTAAGTCTATGGACTCTGTGTTTAAATGCTGGCTGTACCACCTGCTAGCTGTTTAACCTTGAAAACATATTTGACCTCCCTAAGTTTCAGTTTCCTCCAATGTTATATTGGGGTTAATAATGACAGCTAATATTCATTGAGTATATATCATGCCCAGAGTGTCCATTCACTTATTTATTTCTGACTTAACAAATTGGAAGATGGGTCAGAAGAAAATACTCAGACTTAAGCCCAAAGTTATGGAAATTACAGAAAATATAGTAAAAGATACATTGACACAGCAAATAGGCTTAACACATATGCATCTGGAGTCCGAGAAGGAGATGTGAAAGAATATGAAGAAGTTTATTATTTGCCACCTGCTGCTTTAAGTACTTTACAGATCTATCTTATTTAATCCTCATAAAAACTCTCTGAGGTAGGTACTATTCTTGCCACACCCATTTTACAGATGAAGAAACCAAGGCACTAAGTTAGGTAACTTGCCCAGGGCTACACAGCTGTGTAAAGTAAAGTTTATATCCCAGCTCTAGCTCTGAGCTGTGTCCATATTTTAAACCAGCCTTATTCTGAGGAGGAACATATGTCAACTCATTAAATGCTCACCAATAAGTCCTATGAGTACTATCATTATCCCCATTCTATAGGTGAAAAAGGTTAGGCAATTTGGCCAAGACTACATAATTAGGTAATGATAGAGCTAAGATACAATGCCAGACAAATCTGTCTCTAAAGCCCACAATCTCATTTTTTATGCTATATCCTCTGTCAGTAACAGTACCTTCATCATAGAGTTCTTTGAGAATTAAATGGGAAAGGTATTTAAAGCACTTAGTCCAGTCCTGGCATACACTCAGATATTATTATCATTTACTATTACTATTACTGATTGTCCTCTGATAGCTGTAGCTCCCTAAGAGCTCAAGTTGCAATCGCAGTGAGGTGGGAGTAGCAGGAATGTATAGCACACTGCCTGAATATGACACCCTGCTCTCAGCAGGTTCCTAAGATGAGGAAACTATTAGAGTTCCTAAAATGAGGGTCCTTGCTAGAGATTCCATGTATTTCCTTCTTTTTAAAGGCTGAATAGTAATTAATTGTGTATGTGTACCACATTTTCTTTATCCATTCATCTATTCATGAATATTTAGGTTGGTTCCATATGTTGGCTATTGTGAATAATGCTGCAATGAACACAAGAGTGCAAATATCCCTTTGATGTATTACTTTCATTTGGATGGACACTGAGAAATGGGATTATTGGATCAATGGTTATTTCCTTTTTTAGATATTTGAGAAACTTCCATACTGTTTTCCATAATGGCTGTACTAATTTACCTTCCCACCACCAATGCACAGAGTTCCCTTTTTTCCACATCTTTGCCAACCTTTGTCTTTCATCTTTTTGATAAAAGCTGCTTTAAACGGTGTGAGGTGATATCATGGTTTTCAATTTGCATTTCCCTAATTATTAGTGATGCTGAGTATTTTTTCATGTGCTTGTTGGCCATTTGTGTGTCTTCTTTTCAGAAATATCTGGTGTTTGTCCATATTTTAATTGGGTGTTTTTATCTTGCTATTGAGTTATTTGAGTTCCTTGTATAATTTGAATATTAATCTCTTATATGTATGGTTTGCAAATATTTTTTCCCATTCTGTGCACTGTTTCTTCACTTTGTTAACTGTTTCTTTTGCTGTGCAGAAGCTTTTTAGTTTGATGCCATCCCATTTGCCTATTTTCGCTTTTGTTGTCTGTGATTTTGGGGTTACAGCCAAAATGTCATTGCCCAGATCAATGTCATAGAGCTTTTCCTCTATGTTTTCTTTTAGTAGTTTTGCAGTTTCAGGTTTTATATTTAAGTATTTAATCCATTTTGAGTTTACTTTTGTATATGGTGTGAGGTAAGGATCCAATTTCATTCTTCTGCATGTGGATTTCTCAACATAATTTATTGAGGAAACTTTCTTTTTAACATGTGCGTTCTTGGCACTTTTGTTGAAAATCAATTGACTGCAAGCCTTTGGGTTTATTTCTGGGCTTTCTGTCCCATTCAGTTGGTTGATGTTAATGTTTTTATAACATCATTGTGGTGTTTTGATCATTATCGCTTTATAACATGTTTCAAAATCAAGGAGTGTGTTACCTCCAGCTTTGTTTTTTTTCACTTAAGGGTACAAAGTTTGAGACAGATGGGAGGAATAAAGTAGGGACTTGAGATCTATTAATGTATTGTATATTCCAAAATAACTAAGAGTAAATTTTGAATGTCTCATCATAAAAATGGTATTTTTTTAAGGAAGGTATGTAAAGTTGATGAACATGTTAATGAGCTTAATGATAGGTAAGCAAAGTGATGAATACGTTAATTAGATTAATCTAATTAGCTTTAGTTACAATAAAATCTGCTTTGTCTGCATATATCAAAACACTGGGCCAGGTGCAGTGGCTCAAGTCTGTAATCCCAGCACTTTGGAAGGCCAAGATGCATGGATCACCTGAGGTCAGGATTTTGAGACCAGACTGGCCAACATGGTGAAACCTCATCTCTACTAAAAATACACAAATTAGCTGGGCATGATGGCAGGTGCTATAATCCCAGCTACTTGGGAGGCTGAGGCAGGAGAATTGCTGGAACCCGGGAGGCAGATGTTGCAGTGAGCCAAGATTGTGCCACTGCACTCCAGCCTGGACAACAGAGCAAGACTCTATCTCAAAAAACAAAACAAAACAAAACATTGCATTGCATCCCATAAATGTATACAATTATAATTTGCCAATTAAAATTAATATTAATAAAAAAGAGCATAGGAAATTACCACAACACAGAATATTCAATGATTTGTGAGAAACCAAGATAGAAAACTAACCATAATAACACAGAGCAGGTGTGCAAGTGATGTTCCATGGATGTGACATCTAACCTCAGTGATTCTGCAAATCAATAGTACCTATGTCTGGGTTACTTGGCAGAAATGATGATCACAAGTGAAAAAACAAATCAGGTAATTGATCAACTGGTGACAATCTAATTCAATTGTCTTCTAATATTACCTAGACTTCTTTAGGTAGGTTGTCCAGGAGACAGTATTTGCTGATAATTGTGCCTCTAAGAATGTTTCTATGATAATAATGCATAATTTGCAATATGATGGAATGATACAAATCTAGGGAGCCAAAATCCTGTATTAGTCAACTCTGCGTCCTTTTTCAAGTGAAACAATATTTATTGAGCACATATTATATACCTGGCCAATTTAGACGCTGGGAATACATCAATGCACAGGACAATACTCTTTCCATCATGAAAATTACATTCTGGTAGGCGAGAGAGATTAAAAAAAAACCCTATAAACAGAAATATATGTACAGGTTGAGCATCCTTAATCCAAAAATCCAAAATCCAAAATGTTCCAAAGTCTTAAATGTTTTGTGTGCCAACATGGTACCACAAGTAGAAAATCTGATGCCTGACCTCATGTGACAGGTTTCATTAAAAACTTTATTTCATTTAAAAAATTATTTAAAATAGCACAAAAATTACCTTTAGGGTATGTGTATAAGGTATATATGAAATATAGATAAATTTTGTGTTTAGACTGATTTCACCCCCAGGATATTTCATCATGTATATGCAAATATTCCAAAATCCACAAAAAATGTGAAATCCAAAACATTTCTGATCCCAAGCATTTCAGATAAGGGATACTCAACCTGTAATATAAATTCAGGTAGTGAGAAGTTCCATGAAGAAATATAAAGGGAATCAAGGATATTGAGAATGACAAAAGGCAGGTGACCTAATTAGAAAACACGGTAAGGGATGGTTTCTCTGAGGAGGTAGCATTGAACAGAGACCTGAGACATACGACTCTACAAGGCAAGAAGCTTCCAGGCAGTGGATGGAGTGCATACAATATCCCTGAGACACAAGTTAGCTTCATACAGTATATATGAGGAAGAGTGAGAAAAGGCCAGTGTTCCTGAAGTGGGGAAAGAGACAGAAAGAGTGGTAGTCAGGACCCAAATCACATAGGGTTTTGTAGTTCAGATTGTATTCTGCATATTTTAGAAAGCTTTTAGAGGCTTTGGAGCAGAAAAGCAACATGATTCAGGCTACATTTTGAAAACATCGCTATGGGGAAAAGATCCCATGGGAGACAAGACTGAAAGGAGGTAGACTAGTTGGGAGGCTACTGCTATGGTCCAGGCAAGTGTTGACAATAGCCTGGGCCTATTATGCAAGTTGTAGTAATGGTGAAAAGTGACCGGATTTTATATATATATAGAGTTGTTGTTGTTACTGTTGTTGTTTTTGAGATGGAGTCTCACTCTGTCACCAGGCTAGAGTGCAGTGGTATGATCTCGGCTCATTGCAACTTCCCCCTCCTGGGTTCAAGCCACTCTCCTTCCTCAGCCTCCTGAGTAACTGGGACTACTGGCACGTGCCACCACACCCAGCTAATTTTTGTATTTTTAGTAGAGGCGTGGTTTCACCATGTTGGCCAGAATGGTCTCTATCTCTTGACCTTGTGATCTGCCCACCTCGGCCTCCCAAAGTGCTGGGATTACAGGCGTGAGCCACTGCACCTGGTCCATAATATATTTTAAAGGTAATGTTGGCAGGTCTTGCTGATAGATTGGCTGAGGGATGTGAAAGAAAGAGAGGAATCTGACCTTTCTTATCAAAAGATATCATAAAATAGTCACTAAAATTTAGCTGCATGAGAATATGTACTACCAGGATATAATGATAGAGTTGAAGTTTCTCAAACTACTTAACCTTAAAGTAATAAATTAATGACTGAATTCAACCATCAGTTTCCAAATAAATGTTTGAATTAATTTTTAAAGAAATAAAATACATTAACCAGGTGTGGTGGCTCATGTCTATAATCCCAGCACTTTGGGAGGCTGAGGCAGGAGAATCTCTTGAGGCTAGGAGTTTGTAATCAACCTGGTCAACATAGTGAGACCTCGTCTCTACAAAAAATAAAAACATTAGCCAGGCCTGGTGGCAGGCACCTGTAGTCCCAGCTACTCGGGAGACTGAGGCAGGAAGATTGGCTGTAGTGAGCCAATATTGCGCCATTGCACTGTAGCCACTCCCCCCAAAAAAAGTGCATTGTAGCATCGTTTGTAATAGCAAGAAAACTGGAAACAACTTTAATGACTATCACTAGGGGACTGGTTAAATAAACTGTGGTACACTGATATAAATGGCAAAGTATGCAAAACATTAAGAATGATATAATCCTACAGTACTAACATAGAAAGGGTTCCAAGATATATTTTAAAGAAAAGTGCAAATTGGTAAAACAATGTGTACATTATAAACTCATTTGCCTTAAAAATTACATGTATATGCATAGCAAATTTCTGAATGATTTTAAAAGAAATTATTAACACAGGTTACCTTTGGAGAGTGGGAATGGGAATAGAGTGGCTGGAGATAAATAAAGAAACTTTTGAATTCCTTTTTTGCCATGAGTATAGTGTATTTTATTTCATTATTTAATTTAATTTATTTATTTAGAGACAGAGTCTTGCTCTGTTGCGCAGGCTGGAGTGCAGTGGCGTTATCCTAACTAATTGCAACCTCAGACTCCTGGGCCCAAGTGATCCTCCCACCTCAGCCTCTGGAGAAGCTAGGACCACAGACATGCACCACCACGCCTGGGTAGGTTTTTGTTTTTGTTTTTTTGTATTTTTCATAGAGATGGAGTCTTACTATGTTGCCCAGGCTGGTCTTGAACTCCTAGGCTAGAATGATCCTCCTGCCTCAGTCTCCCAAAGTGTTGAGACTATAGGCGTGAGCCACATCACACGGCAAGAATAGTGTATTTTTTAAAAAATCTATTTAACATAAGTTGTAAAAACTTACACTGTATAAGTACTCTATAAATGTCTAAATTTATACAAATCTCTAAAGATTTTTCCCAAATCACAGTCTTTTTAAATTTCAGTTTTATTGTGAGTCAAAGCACTAAGAATAAACAAAGGCCCAACACATTTTACATACTATTGGAGAAAAAAGGAGTTAAAAACATGGCCCATGTCATCAAGTAGTTTCCAATCTTTCTAGCAAAGCATAAAAAAGCAAGTAGTTGTCTGCACCAACTGTAAGGCCAGAGTGATTTCAGAAATATGAGGCATGTATATTGTTTTAAGAGTTGGAATAACTGGAAAAAGTTTCATTCTGGCTATGGGACTTGAACTAAACTTTGAAGATGAGAGAATTTAGAGGGGAGGGAAGCAGTAAAGTCATTTCAGCAATATGCTAACACTTCTGCAGGCATTAAAGCAGGAATGTGCTTGGTATCATGGGGAAAGTGCCTAGGTAGTTATTTCTGCCTGAAGCAAGTGTATGTTTTAGGCATTAATGGGAGATAAAATTTATGCATCTTTGGGTAGAGTTGGCTTACGGAGAGCTCTAGCTTCTCAGAAAGAGAAGCTTGGACTTGATATTCTAGGCAATGTAGATTCTTAAGCAGGATGAGTAGTGACATGATGAAAATCATGTCTTTCTTAAATATTAGAAAGATTAATCTGGTAGGCACATATAAAATAGATTGGAGTAGGATGACCTATACTGGGGTAACAACAGTGAGGAGGAAAGAAAAAGAGTGAAAGTAGAGAAAATGGTTAAAACAGAAAGACTTACGAATAGTATGAATATACGGGATGAAGTGGAGGATAGAGTCAAAAGTGCGTCTTAGTTCTTCTAGCCTACATGCCTAGAAGAATTGATAAATTTGATAATGCTCTACAAGACACTTTGCTAATTGGTTGAAGCTAATGAGAACCTTATTTCTCTACCCTTTACCTCCTAGGTATCATCTTTGCTTCCCTAGTACATATAATATATATAACATTTTATATATATTAGGATTTTTCCCTAGCATTTTATTTTTTCTCATTTATATTTGTAAATAACCAGTCCCAAATTCTCCCTGTTCTCAATGCTATTTCTCTTTTATTTTTAACTTCTCGAAACTTTCCTCTAACTAAATTTTCATATCTTCTTCTTCTATCTCCCATTATTATTTCAAATCTGTTAAATCTCATATTCCCAATTATTACTTGAAGCCATTAGGGAGTTATCTTTGTACCAACCCAGCACAGCACCATGTGGAGTAGAAGTTAATCATCACGTACCATGGGGATTTATAATTAAATTGAAGATGATGATAATAGTCAAAGATGTCCCCACATCTTTCACCTTGTTTTTCTGAGATTTATTTATGCCATCTCATTCTCTTAGGGAAACCATATGGGTTGACATGCTTAAGAATGAACTTATAAACTTCATAAAAATATTATATGCTGAGCCACAATGAAATATCCTTTTCTTATAAAAGGTAAAACACAAAATCTTCTAAGGTTCGTTCAGTGAAAGTTCTAGAAGAAAAATTTCTAGGAGGAGAAGCTGACTAAACTACCTTCAGTTTTCTCCACCTTTACTCAACTTCCCTTGGGAAGATTTGTGCTGTTACAATTTGAATTATGCTGGGCACTAAACTCTGGCCCAAATGTGAACAATATTTAGGTGATTATTTTGAAAACTTCATTAGATATTAAAATAAAAGAAAAATTAAAATAGCAAAGAAAAATCAAGCATAAAAGATATGAGTTTTGATGATGAGATAATTATAACTATACAGCAATCCTAAAGAATTAATTCAATTTTGAAAGCATGGTTTCCTTCCCTTTCATGTTCCTGCCTCCATACGACAGGGCATCTCATTTACCATCACAAAAGAGCTGTTTTCTTGACAAACTTACTCATTCTTGGGCCAAGGCTTAGGAGCCTGGTTTGAACTTCTCAGACTAATTAAGATCTTCCCACCCAGCTCAGGTTTTAGCCTGAGGTATACAACTTACCCATAGTGTTTTACTGGAATTATAGTTGACACAGTTATTTATCCAAAACTTTCTTACTGAGGTTAACAGATCTGAGCATTTCTCACTGAGGTTAACTTCTTGAGTGTTCTGTGAGACACTGACTTAAAGGACTATCATCATCATCATCATCATCATCATCATCATCATCACAAAATGGTATGAATCATTATCACCATAACACATACACAGTGACAACAGAGTAGTCCTTTCATAGAAACACATAGGGAATGAAGAAGGAAAAAGTATCCTGGGTAGACAGTTATGACCTCCTACCCTCTGAGTTTGAAAAGTGTTTAATCATTTTTCATTTTTTCTAAAAAAAAGAAAGTTAAATTAAAATGTTCATTTGGACCAGGAATGGTGGCTCATGCCTGTGATTCTAGCACTTTGGGAGGCTGAGGCAGGTGCATTGCTCGAGTCCAGGAGTTCGAGACCAGCCTGGGCAACATGGCGAAACCCTGTTAAAAAAAAAAGGTTCATTTGCAGGTGAGCTAGAATGTGAAGTAATGTTTCATTGATTTACTTAACCAGATAGATTTAAATTTTTTTCAACATTTATGTTAATAATAAAAGCTAAAAGCAGTAGAAAAAGTTCCTCAACATTTTAAAAGAAAATAATATTCCTATACCTGGATTTTTTTTTTCAAGTGTCAATATTTTAGGGTCAAAACATTGCCTATCAGTAGTTGGCTTATTATCAGGGCTTATTGATTTTAAATTAAATTCAACAAATATTCAGTGGTGTAAAAGACACTGTGCTAAGAGAATAGGCAAATATAAAGACACACAAGACACTTTACATATTTTCTTTTTTTTTTAAATTTTTTATTTTTGAGACAGGGTCTCTTTGTTGCCCAGGCTGGAGTGCAGTGGTGCAATCTTGGCTCACTGCAACCTCTGCCTCCTGGGCTCAAACCATGCTCCAACTTCAGCATCCCAAGCAGTTAGGACTATAGGCATGTACCTCCATGCTTGGCTAATTTTTGAATTTTTTTGTAGAGACAGGGTTTTGCCATGTTGCCTAGGCTGGTCTCAAACTCCTGGACCCAAGGGGTCTGCCAGCCTCAGCCTCTCAAAGTGCTGGGATTACAGGTGTGAGCCCCTGTGCCCGGCTGACATTTCACATGTTTTTAAGGAGTTCATAATAATCCAGTGGAAAAGACAGAACAACTATCAGAACTAATACGTTGGAATGTATTTTTTAACGTTTGAGTTAGATAAACTGTAGTAGTTATTTGAATACTTACTGTTTATCGAATCTGCTTTTAGAAAGGAGTTTTAACATGTTATTAATTATCACCTCTATTCTTTGCTATGGTAAATTTAACTTTACAAAGATCCTTTCTTCCCTTCATTATTAGGAGTACATTTAATAGAGAGAAAAATCAATAGATGAGTGCTAACGATCTTAATTTATAAATAAAATGTTGCATCACAGATAGCTGATTTTGCTTTCTTATTTTGCAGTGCAACAATTCAAGGATCATTTTTGTTAATATTTCAGGTCAATCATATTTGAATTAAAAATTTAAATTAAAAAATTAAAATGCCAGCCATCTGTAAATCTACAAACAACAGTTGTACTGTGAAGCCTTCATTATTAGAGACATATAATATTCTCCAATTTCAAGTCATAACATATATAAAATACATAACATGTGGTTTCCATTAATAAAATATTTTGTACAGAAATAGCAAAATATTTGTACACAAAGTATTGGGTCTGTCATTACTTCCATTTGCAAGGGATGAAGACTGCCAATATTAAGTCAGGTTTACAAGAACATCTTGGGTTGTAATAGGGAAGCAATAAAGAGGTCAAGGGAACAGTTATAAAAGAAATGAATAGAATATGTTTTCCCAGGTGCCACTTGAGGAAAAACACTTTGCTAGATCCAAAGGAAATAAGAAACTTAAATAGACATTTTCAAGACTAAAAAACCTACTGATGGAGGAATAAATATAATCATCAAACACAGCTATTAGAAAATCATATTGGAGGCTGGGCCGAGGCAGGCGCATCACCTGAGGTCGGGAGTTTCAGACCAGCCTGACCAACACGGAGAAACCCCGTCTCTACTAAAAATACAAAATTAGCCAGGTGTGGTGGCACATGCCTGTAATCCCAGCTTGGGAGGTTGAGGAAGGAGAATCGCTTGAACCCCAGTGAGCTGAGATCAAACCAGCTGGGGCAACAAGAGTAAAACTCTGTCTCCAAAAAAAAAAAAAAAAAAAAAAGAAAAAAGAAAAAAGAAAAAGAAAAAGAAAATAATATTGGCCTCAAACTCATTCTGAAAGCAGAAATGGGATTCTGTGGGCTCTTGTTTTAGGGAGTGAAGCTGCGTGAGTGGGCTTTGGGAGGCTGATGCCAGAGGATTACTTGAGGCCAGGAGTTTGAGGCCACCTTGGGCAACATAGTGAAACCTCAACCTACCAAAAATAAAAAATTAGCCAGACAGGATGGTGCATGCCTGTAGTCCCAGCTACTTGGGAGGCTGATGTGGGAGGACTGCTTGGGCCCGGGAGTCCAATGCTTCAGTAAGCTATGATTGCACCACTGCACTCAAGCCTGGGCAACAGATTCAGACCCCGTCTCTAAAAAAAAAATAATAAAATTTAAAAACAAACAAACAAAACAAGCAAACAAAGCAAGTCAAGGCCATATTTATAGAAACTGACACTGTGGCTCACACCTTTGGGGGCCAAGGCAGGCAGATCACTAGATATCAGGTGTTCAAGACCAACCTGGCCAACACGGTGAAACCCTATCTCTACTAAAAATACAAGAAATAGCCGGGCATGGTGGTGTGCGCCTGTAATCCCAGCTAATTGGAAGGCTGAGGCAGGAGAATCGCTTGAACCTGGGAGGTAGAAGTTGCAGTGAGCTCAGATCATTCCACTGCACTCCAGCTTGGGCAACAGAGTGAGACTCCATCTCAATAAATAAATAAATGAATAAATAAACTGACATTGGTAAAGAGGTTGTCTTTAGTTGGGCCTTAAAGACAATGGAGTGGACACTGTCTGTTGGCTCCATAGCTAACATTCATTACCTGCCTTCCCATTACTAACAGCATCCAGACTTTAACTTGGATAACATATATTCTTTACCATAAGCTCAAGTACTTTGGGGAAAGCTGATCCCACTTCAAGCTTCAGTAGGGGGGCTGGGGAGGGGGCTGTGGCTTCTTTAAAAACAAACATTAGTACATTCAATTTCTCCCACTTACATCATTTTTGGTTGGGGGTGGGGATGGGTAATGGGAAGGGGAGAACATGACCCAACCAGGGTGAATTTCAGGACCCTTGTTTGAAATGTCAGCTAAGAAATGTCTGGGAAAACACCAGGAAGAGAAAACATCTCTGTTCCTCCAACACGATGTTGGATGGATGTGAAGCCTGGAACCAATAGTGATTTTGCTAGATGTAAGTTGAGGGCCAAGGAAATATATGGAGGAGGGTACTGCCAAGATATCTGCAAAGAAACAGAAGTAGAGCCACTGGATCAAGCCAATGTGAAGCCTGTCTTACTGCTGGACCAATATATTTTCTTACTGTTTGACTCAGTTTAAGTTTTGTTTGCTTGTTTTGTTTCATGTAGTTGAAAGCCTTCTGATTTAGATGGGTACATTTCAAATAAGTAAAGAAGTTAGAGTGTTTCAGAAACAAGTAATAAGAAATGCAAGTAAGTTAGAAACTCCTGGAAGATAAAAAGTAGACCAATATTTTGAAGACAGAGGGTGTATACAATGTAATGGTAAAGTGTAAAAATATACAAACAAAACAAAACAAAACAAAAACAAAAAACAACTGGTTCAGAGGCAGATGTATAAAAATGTAAAACTTGAGCTATGGATTTTGGACCTTTTGTAGGCAAGGTCAGTTAACGGGTTTTGATTGGGGAATGTAAAAATAATAAACATTTACTGACTACTTATGTGCTGGGCATGATATTTATATTATCTCATTTAATTATTGCAATATTTAACAAAGTCCTATAATTTTTCCTGTTTTGCAAATGAGGAACATGCTTAGTACTGTGGCTACTAAGCAGTAGAGCTGATATGAAACCCTTGCATCTGACCTCAGAGCAGGCACTCTTAACTAATGCTTTAGTCTGCCTCATAATAAAAGTGGTATTTTTAAAAGATTAATTTGATAGCAGCAAACAGAATAATTTGGAGGAGAAGAGTAGAAGAGATTGAAGCAAGGGAAAATAGTTCTTGCATAAAATTTTAGTACAACTGAAATATTACAAAGAAAGAATTGATGTATTAATACCTGATAATTGATAGTATGTAAGAATTGATTAGAAATAAGGAAACCATAAGGAATAATCATGGATGTTTTTAACATTCCTTCCTTGGGAGATTTGTGGAAAATGATGACACTAGTGACAGAAAAATGGAAGTCAGATAAAGAATTGGTTTTTTTGTTGTTGGAGGAGATAGTGTATAAACTCTGTTTTAGATATATTCAGTTTGAGTTGATAGTGAAACCCTCAAGTATAGATGCTATATAGACAAACGGGAATGAATAACTGAAAATGGAGATACAGTTTTAGATATTAGCTTCATTGAAGTAATAGTTGTAACCATAATTTTATCATTAATCTTAAAGTGAAGGCAAAACAAAGTGAGGGCATCATCATCATTTTTTTAAAAGTTCCTGCATACATCTAGGGACCTTTTGGTTGTTTGCAAAAACTTTTGTTATCTACTTGGGAGGCTGAGGCTCAAAAATCTCAAAACAAAAAAACACAATCCAAAAAAAAAAAACCTTTTGTAATATTTATAGTGAACTTGGGTAAAAATTCTGCAATATTCTTTCATGAGTGAAGAAATAAGAAACAACATGCTTATGGTTGTACCTTATCATGGTCATGAAGTCAATACATGCTTATATAACAAGAACTCTACTGATAAAGTAAATAATTCCTATACATGTATTGTTTTAAGAGCGGGGTGGTCAGAGTCCTTCTATTTCACTTTTGGTGCTATTTATTTTTTCAAAGATTGTCATCTATAGTGTTAGGGTAAAATCTGGATATATCTCAATCATCTCTTTATAACATTTAAAAAATTCTATCTTCCCCTATTTTTTGTGACTATATTGAAAATATAAAATTTATCACTTTCATGCTACTATTTTTTTCCTTATGCTATCTCTATGTGATTTTCATTGTGATTCTGAAATCAACATCATTTGCTAACTTTTATGCTTCACATTATATACATATATATTGAGACAGAGTTTCACTCTGTTGCCCAGGCTGGAGTACAGTGGCATGATCTCAGCTCACTGCAACGTCTGCCTCCCAGACTCAAATGATTCTCATTCCTCAGCCTCCTGAGTAGCTGGGATTACAGGCACGCGCCACGACATCTGGCTAATTTTTGTATTTTTAGCAGAGACGGGGTTTCGCCATGTTGGACAGGCTGGCCTGCAACTCCTGGCCTGAAGTGATCTGCCTGTCTTGGCCTCCCAAAGTGCTGGGACTACAGGAGTGAGCCACTGCGCTTGGCCCACAGCATTTTTTTTTTTTTGTGAAAAAAATTGCTTAAAATGTAAAGATTTCAGAAATTAGTTGACATTAACGAAAACTAAAAAATAATCAATACTTTCTGTCTACTGACATAGTGAAGTATTATGATTATTTCCCAGCATCTATTTCACCCTTCCCTATTACGTGGCAATCATGTGGTTTTGTTGGGTCAAGCATATCAGGTAATCCTACTCCCTTGCTACAGAGATAGGTTCAGGTGAGTCAGACTTAAGTCACAAGAGCATGGCATGCCCTGGCCACAGGGATGAACAAAAGGTGCTCAAATCAGTGCACAGTTCAGAACTTCTATTGAATGGATATAGGAGTAGACTAGCTCAGATGTGGAAAGGCCCTGACTGTTTTTGTCAGCCATATTATGTCCGTGAAAGGAATCATTGTTAATATCAATACCATAGACAGCGAAGTACAGAACCAGAATGAAATTGAGTCCTGATGTAATAACTAGGCTGCTGGAGGCCAGGTAATAAGGTTTCCATCTACCTGCTATAGCTTCTGAATGGTAAGCAGTTTTTCTATCAAGTGTGGGTTGGTATCCCTGCTTGACTTAAAATGAGTTTTACAGCTGTTGGGAAACAGGAAAAGGGGCTGGACTACACAAAGACATCCAAAACTAACACAAACACACATGGGTTTCCTGGTATGTAAATTCTTTTTGAGATTGGAGATCTCCCTTTACAGAACTTAGTATATAACAGATTCAATAACCAAACTTCGTGACCTCTCAGTATTAAATAACTAAATGTGCAAAAGAACCACCATTATATAGGACAACAAAAGCTATACATTTTCTGTGAAACAGTATGTGCACACATTTTCAAAGCTGTGAAAATACAATAAGAACACAACACATTTTGGTCACTTTATTAAATGACATTAAATAGTTTAAGTTTCAACTACTAAACAGCACTTTGAACGGTGAAAACACAGATAGTATATTGTCATGCTTGAATGCTTTTCTTTAAAAACACAATTCCAGTCCTTATACATATTATAAAACAGCCTTAAAGGAAGAAGTGACGTCTTTTCTACAATACCTAATATACTCAATGCAGAATATTTTGTAGTCTTCCCTTAGCTATGCTCATTTTCCCTCCACTATCATAAAATCAGATCCATATTTATGTGCCCCAAACAAACTTTAAGAGCAGATACATATCTGTCCCAGTAGCCCTTGTTTCCTTTGAGGGTAGCATGTTGTGAGGCTGTACAGACTTATTCTAACAGTAAAACAGGTCAATTCTTTTACGTGTTTATTACACTCCAAAATTGACCACATAGTCGGAAGTAAAGCACTCCTCAGCAAATGTAAAAGAACAGAAATTGTAACAAACTGTCTCTGAGACCACAGTGCAATCAAACTAGAACTCAGGATTAAGAAATTCACTCAAAACTGCTCAACCACACGGAAACTGAACAACCTGCTCCTGAATGACTACTGGGTACATAACGAAATGCAGGCAGAAATAAAGATGTTCTTTGAAACCAATGAGAACAAAGACACAACATACCAGAATCTCTGGGACACATTTAAAGCAGTGTGTAGAGGGAAATTTATAGCACTAAATGCCCACAAGAGAAAGCAGGAAAGATCTAAAATTGACACCCTAACATCACAATTAAAAGAACTAGAGAAGCAAGAGCAAACATATTCAAAAGCTAGCAGAAGGCAAGAAATAACTAAGATCAGAGCAGAACTGAAGGAGATAGAGACACAAAAAACCCTTTGAAAAATCAGTGAATCCAGGAGTTCGTTTTTTGAAAAGATCAACAAAATTGATAGACTGCTAGCAAGACCTTAATAAAGAAGAAAAGAGAGAAGAGTCAATAGACGCAGTAAAAAATGATAAAGGGGATATCACCAACGATCCTACAGAAATACAAACTACCATCAGATAATACTATAAACACCTCTATGCAAATAAACTAGAAAATCTAGAAGAAATGGATAAATTCCAGGACACATACATCCTCCCTAGACTAAACCAGGAAGAAGTTGAATCCCCGAATAGACCAATAACAGGCTCTGAAATTTGAGGCAATAATTAATAGCCTACCAACCAAAAAAAAGTCCAGGACCAGACGGATTCACAGTCGAATTCTACCAGAGATACAAGGAGGAGCTGGTACCATTCCTTCTGAAACTATTCCAATCAATAGAAGAAGAGAGAATCCTCCCTAACTCATTTTATGAGGCCAGCATCATCCTGATACCAAAGCCTGGCAGAGACACAACAAAAAAAGAGAATTTTAGATCAACATCCCTGATGAACATCAACGCAAAAATCCTCAATAAAATACTGGCAAACCGAATCCAGCAGCACATCAAAAAGCTCACCCACCATGATCAAGTGGGCTTCATCCCTGGGATGCAAGGCTGGTTCAACATACAAAAATCATAAACGTAATCCAACATATAAACAGAACCAAAGACAAAACCACATGATTATCTCAATAGATGCAGAAAAGGCCTTTGACAAAATTCAACAGCCCTTCATGCTAAAAACTCTCAATAAATTAGGTATTGATGGGGACGTATCTCAAAATAATAAGAGCTATTTATGACAAACACACAGCCAGTATCATACTGAATGGGCCAAAACTGGAAGCATTCCCTTTGAAAACTAGCACAAGACAGAGAGATGCCCTCTCTCACCACTTCTATTCAACATAGTGTTGGAAGTTCTGGCCAGGGCAATCAGGCAGGAGAAAGAAATAAAGGGTATTCAATCAGGAAAAGAGGAAGTCAAATTGTCCCATTGCAGATGACATGATTGTATATTTAGAAAACTCCATCATCTCAGCCCCAAATCTCCTTAAGCTGATAAGCAACTTCAGCAAAGTCTCAGGATACAAAATCAATGTGCAAAAATCACAAGCATTCTTATACACCAATAACAGACAGAGAGCCAAATCATGAGTGAACTCCCATTCTCAATTGCTTCAAAGAGAATAAAATAACTAGGAATCCAACTCACAAGGGATGGGAAGGACCTCTCCAAGGAGAACTACAAACCACTGTTCAACGAAATAAAAGAGGACACAAACAAATGGAAGAACATTCCATGCTCATGGATAGGAAGAATCAATATTGGGAAAATGGCCATACTGCCCAAGGTAATTTATAGATTCAATGCCACCCCCATCAAGCTACCAATGACTTTCTTCACAGAATTGGAAAAAACTACTTTAAAGTTCATATGGAACCAAAAAAGAGCCCACATTGGCAACACAATGCTAAGCCAAAAGAACAAAGCTGGAGGCATCATGCTACCTGACTTCAAACTATACTACAAGACTACTATAACCAAAACATCATGGTACTGGTACCAAAACAGCATGGTACTGGTACCAAAACAGAGATATAGACAAATGGAACAGAACAGAGCCCTCAGAAATAATACCATACATCCACAACCATCTGATCTTTGACAAACCTGACAAAAACAAGAAATGGGGAAAGGATTCCCTATTTAATAAATGGTGCTGGGAAAACTGGGTAGCCATATGTAGAAAGTTGAAACTGGATCCCTTCCTGACACCTTATACAAAAATTAATTCAAGATGGATTAAAGACTTAAATGTTAGACCTAAAACCATAAAAACCCTAGAAGAAAACCTAGGCCATAGGCATGGGCAAGGACTTCATGTCTAAAACACCAAAAGCGATGGCAACAAAAGCCAAAATTGACAAATGGGATCTAATTAAACTAAAGAGCTTCTGTACAGCAAAAAAAACTACCATTGGAGTGAACAGGCAACCTACAGAATGGGAGAAAATTTTTGCAATCTACTCAGCTGACAAAGGGCTAATATACAAAAGCTACAAAGAACTCAAACAAATTTACAAGAAAAAAACAACCTCATCAAGAAGTGGGCGAAGGATATGAACAGACACTTCTAAAAGGAAGACATTTATGCAGCCAACAGACACATGAAAAAATGCTCATCATCACTGGTCATCAGAGAAATGCAAATCAAAACCACAATGAGATACCATCTCACACCATTTAGAATGGCAATCATTAAAAAGTCAGGAAACAACAGGTGCTGGAGAGGATGTGGAGACATAGGAACACTTTTACACTGTTGGTGGGACCGTAAACTATTTCAACCGTTGTGGAAGACAGTGTGGCGATTCCTCAAGGATCTAGAACTAGAAATACCATTTGATCCAGCCATCCCATTACTGGGTATATACCCAAAGGATTATAAATCATACTGCCATAAAGACACATGTGCATGTATGTTTATTGCAGCACTGTTCACAATAGCAAAGACTTGGAACCAACCCAAATGTCCATCAATGATAGACTAGATTAAGAAAAAGTGGCATATATACACCATGGAATACTATGCAGCCATAAAAAAGGATGAGTTTATGTCCTTTGTAGGGACATGGATGCAGCTGGAAACCATCATTCTCAGCAAAAAACCAAACACCGCATCTTCTACTCATAGGTGAGAATTGAACAATGAGAACACTTGGACACAGGAAGGGGAACATCACACACCGGGGCATGTCATGGGTAGGGGGAGGGGGGGATAGCATTAGGAGATATACCCAATGTCAATGACGAGGTAATGGGTGCAGCACACCAACATGGCACATGTATACATATGTAACAAACCTGCACGTTGTGCACATGTACCCTAGAATGTAAAGTATAATTTAAAAAAATAATTAGGCTGCTGGATTAATCAACTCTCAATTCTGATATCTATTTCTGAATTTTCTAGTTACATGAGCCAATAAATTTCTTTATTGTTTGTCATTTTGTATTGAATTTCCTTTATATGTTACTGGAAGTGTCCTAAGAGGTAGAGCTTTCTTTTTCTATTGATAAGCTAACTGTTGTTATAGAGGAAAGCCCTGTAGATTCCAACTTTACACCTCTATACTCAGTTCTTCCTTCTTGACTAAGCTACTCATGGCAGTTGCATAAGGCTTTGAAACTGAGCTTTATTTATTCCTTACTTACATGCGAGGAGTATGTCTGTTATCATTCTCACAGACTTACTTACAAATGAGCTCATTCCCTCAGGGGTTTTATGATCTTCCGGGATTTCCAAAGCATGATGTTGTTTCTTAAGAGAAAATGATGTTGTTGAGCCTGCCAAGATTTCCCCACCTTCAATATGGTTTACAAAAATGCTATTTCTTAATTCATTGACCATCACATTAAAAAAAAATTAAAGCATCTTACAAGAAGAAAAATATACATTTTAAAAGTAGTAAACAAAAAATAAAAACAATGGGATGTTTTCCTTGTCGACTCCTTGCAACACAGATGCCTAACTAATCCTCTATCAGTGCTGTTCAATAGAAATTTCTTTCAAGGTGAAAATATTTTATATCTGCACTATGCAAAATGGCAGCCACTAGCCACATATAGCTATGAGCACTTAAAATGTGGTTATTGTAACTGAGGAACTGAATGTTTAATGTTACTTAATCTTAATTAACATAATAAATTAATCTATGTTTAAATTTCAATAGCCACATGTGGTTAGGATGGCTATGGTTAGTGCTACCATATTAGACAACACAGCAGAAGATCAACCCTAGAATATTGCAGGGTTAAATAAGTGGCAATTGAATGCTGCAGCCTAACAAGTGCACTTCTAAAGTTTTTTCTTATCTTTGAGATGTTCAATGTGCATTTAATGAGGTTTTGTTTTCTTTTCTTTTCCTTCCTTCTTTTTTTCTTTTCTTTTCTTTTTTTTTTAAAGGAGACAGTGTCTCACTATCTTGCCGAGGCTGGAGTTGAACTCCTGGGCTCAAGTGATCCTCCCATCTCAGCCTCCCATCTCAGCCTCCTGAGTAGCCGGGACTATAGGCAAGAGGCACACCTGGCTTATTTAACAAGATTTTATTAACTTAAATCGAATTGAGACTACTGGATTACTGTGTGGGCTTCTCTCTCCTTCACCTATCACAGCTGTCTGGTCACCAAGTCCTATTCATCCTACATCTTAAATACATCTTAAAGATACCCCTCCTTTCCATCTTCATCACCACTGTTTACTTTCTATTTGACCTTTATCATTGCTTCTAATATTCCTCTTTATACCATTCTTGCTTCTTTCCATTTCATTTCCTATCTCCTCATAGAATGACCTCCCTAAAAACAATCTCACCATAACACTTCCTTGCTGTAGAATGCACTTCCCCCACTTAAAATGTGGCCCGAGACCAGCAGTATAGGCATCAATTGGAGCTCATGAGAAATGCAGTATCTCGGTCTCCACTTCAAACTAACTGGATCAGAATCTGCATTTTAACAAGATCTACAAAGGTGATTATTATGCAGATCCAAGAAGCACTGTTGCAGCATGAAGTCCAAACTCCTTAGCATATCTTGGAGGGTATACATGATTTGGTCCAGCTCAGTTTCCAGCCTCATCTCCAGCAACTGCTCCTTCTGAGCCTCTTCAAACCTACACTCTGGCCGGGCGCGGTGGCTCATGCCTGTAATCCCAGCACTTTGGGAGGCTGAGGCAGGTGGATCACGAGGTCAGGAGTTTGAGACCAGCTTGGTCAACATGGTTTGAAACCCTGTCTCTACTAAAAATATAAAAATTAGCCAGGCATGGTGACACGCGCCTGTAATCCCACCTACTCAGGAGGCTCAGGCAGGAGAATCGCTTAAACCCAGGAGGCAGAGGTTGCAGTGAGCCGAGATCGGGCCACTGCACTCTAGCCTGGGTGACACAGCAAGACTCTGTCTCAAACAAACAAACAAAAAACAAACAAAAACCACTATACTCCAAGTCATACAAAATAATTTGCAATTCTGTGTATCCAATTTTGTTCCTCTATTGAAATAACTCCTTTTTCCAGGTCTAGACCCAACTGAAAATTTTTTTTTCTATGTTTCTTCATAAGAATTAGGTATATCCTCTTTGTAATCTCACAGACTTTTATAGATATTACTCTTACAGAACATACCACAATGGATTCTAAGTATTTGTGTGTCTCTTTTGAGGGCAGACATTATTTCTTACACAGCTATGGTGTTCTCAATAGTTCTCAGTACATGCTTGCTGGTTCAATAATGTCTTTCAGAGGTACATATTAAATAATTGTAGTATTTCATAGAATCATTACATTTGAAAGCAATACAGAATCTTACTGGACCGGGAGCGGTGGCTCACGCCTGTAATCCCAACACTTTGGGAGGCCGATGTGGGAGGATCACCACGTCAGGAGATTGAGACCAGCCTGGCCAACATAGTGAAACCCCCATCTCTACTAAAAATACAAAAATTAGCTGGGTGTGGTAGCGCGTGCCTGTAATGCCAGCTACTTGGGAGGCTGAGGCAGGAGAATTGCTTGAACCGAGGAGGTGGAGGTTGCAGTGAGCCGAGATCGTGTCACTGCACTCCAGCCTGGTGACAGAATGAGATTCCATCTCAAATAATAATAATAATAAATTCTTACTGATCATTTTATAGAGAATTTTTATTTTACAAGGGGAAAACTGAAGCTTTCAAAGTTGAATGACTTTTACAAAATTATTGGCATGGTAACATTTTCTTTATATTAGACACCCCATAAAATATGCAGCTAATAAACATGGTAAACTTATTTTTCTTTCTCTGGTATTGGGATGAACTAAATTTCTCTCCACTAGTAAGATAAAGAGTCTAATAAAGTTGGGTTATTCTTGATTTCTTCTGTTAATCCTTTCTTCACTCTTCCCTTCTGGGAAATGACAGGGCTTTTTTCTATCTCCTTTTCACTTTAGTGTTATATGATGCTAATCAGAAAGATAGTGAAGTAATTAGGGATGCAGTACCATCAGTACACAGCTGATAGTAAGCTTTGCATCTCCTTTCATCAGATCGAGGATGGGGTTTCTTGAATTTCATAGTGCCTGGCAGAGTAAAGGACATGCAGGAAAGCAGCTGGATCAGGCACTATCTAGATGAGATTAAATCAATCCTCGTGGGCACAGGGAGACATTTGAAGCATATAGCAGCCAGTCACATTGTGGAAGATAAACCCCCCTTTTGTTTCAGAAAGCCACAATTGTGGGAAATCTTGGATTGCAGGCTATTCCTAATTTTCCAGATTTTGCCCCAAACTTCTATAGTCGCTTCCTATATGATTTTACATAAACGGTGATTACTTTTTTTTTTTCCAGTTGGGAAGCTTGCTATGACTTTATCTTCTTGCACTGAATATCAGGCCTATGTTGATTACTTCTACATCAATTGTAACGATTGTCTTACAAATCCCTGGGTAGTTTGACTCATTTTTTTTTTTTTTTTTGCCATGAATCTTTATAAGAAGATGGGCTTGGTATTCCTGGTATTCCTATTATTGGTAGTTATTTCTGAATTCCAGCTGGTGTCAAAAATCTTTTCCTGGGGAGAATATAACCTAATTAGAGTGATTTATTCTTTTCTAGTGGGGAATTCGTTAACTTAATTTCAACCAACATTTATTAAATGTCTACATGTAGTATTGCAATTACAGGATGGTCATGACATACTGTCTAGATTTTTAAGATTTTCTACACCTATTACATATTGTGCATCTGAGTCTAATTCATGTTACACTAAATTTAGCAAGACTATGTAATGTGAAGTGCAAACTGGGATACTGTGGGGAGTGAAAGGAGTTGTAATCAATAATCATACCTGATCAACAGGTTAAATAAAGACTGTCTTGGGAAAATGAGATAGTGTCAGACAAAGTGGAACATATGGTCACCTTAATTAAATATCAGTTTCTGTTATACTTGTATTTTCACATTTTAAGTATAATAGTTATTAGGGGCCATGTTGGGTTAGATATAACTACTTTATGATGTCTATTATATGCCAGGCACTACAATAAAAGTGTACTCAGATTTAGTCAGGGAAAACAAATATATGCATACAATCATATTGAGCAAATGCATATAGTGGAATGAATACTGGACAGGGAGCCAGGAGACCTAGATTTGAAAATTAGCCTTGAATTTCAAGCACTCCCTTTGGTCACATCTAACCCCTCTGAGGCTCAGTTTTCTTACCTGTAAAATGGAATGATACTAATTTTTCATAGAATGAGAAGGTAAAAAAATGTGACAGCACTTGACACAGTATGTGTCAAATAATGAATGCTTGATAAAGGGTTATCTGAGTTTGCTGATGTTCTAGTTTAATGAAAGACATCCAGAAAGGAAGCTAGAAGACTCACTCTCTTTGTGAAAACTTATTATGCAGATTTTTTTTCTGATCTTCCATTGCCAATCCTGCGAGTCATATTATTTTGAAGCAAATCTCAGATATCACATC
The DNA here is from genome assembly GCF_049350105.2 of Macaca mulatta. Taxonomy (NCBI): domain Eukaryota; kingdom Metazoa; phylum Chordata; class Mammalia; order Primates; family Cercopithecidae; genus Macaca; species Macaca mulatta. The sequence continues at coordinate 113,846,706 of NC_133413.1, forward strand.
TTTTCATCCGGAATTATTTTAGTATTTATTACTAAGGATTTATTTTTAATATCATTACAATATCATTATTATCCTAAAATTAACAATAATTCCCTATTATCCTTGAATACCTACTGACCAAATTTCTAATTCTCTTATAAAAGTTTTTTCCAGTCTTTTAAATAAATTCAGAGTCCATAGGCCAGGCACAGGGGGAGGTCAAGGAAGGAGGATCACTTGAGACCAGGAGTTTAATATTGGCTTGGGTAACAGTGAAATCCTCTCTGTAAAAAATTTTTTAAAAAATTAGCCAGGTGTGGTGGTACCTGCCTGTGGTCATAGCTACTCAGGAGCCTAAGACCAAGAGGACCACTTAAGCCCAGGAGGTGAAGCCTGCAGTGATGCAGTGAGCTATGATTGTGCCACTGCACTCCAGCTTGGATGACAGAGCAAGACCCTGTTTCTAAAAAAAAAAAGAAAAGAAAGAAAGCAAAAGAAAAAAAATTCAGGTTGTAAATGAAATTTCATGAATTATTTGCACTTGATTGATGTCTTTTAGTTGCCATCATACACCAGTCAGAATGGCTATCGTTAAAAAGTAAAAAAGTCAAAAAATAACAGATGCTGCTGAAGTTGCAGAGAAAAAGAAGCGTTTATACACTGTTGGTTGGAGGGTAAATTAGTTCAACCATTGTGGAAGACAGCATGGTGATTCCTCAAAGACATAAAAACAGAAATACTATTTGACCCAGCAATCCCATTACTGTGTATATACTCAAAGGAATAGAAATTCTTCTATCATAAAGACATACAATCAACCTAAATGCCCACCATGGTAGACTGGATTTAAAAAATGTGGTACATATACACCATGGAATACTGTGTACCCATAAAAAAGAATGAGATCATGTCCTTTACAGGAACATGGATGGAGCTGGGGGCCACTATCCTTAGCGAACTAACACAGGAACAGAAAATCAAATACCGCATGTTCTCACTTGTAAGGGAGCTAAATGATAAGAACACACGTACACGAGCTAAATGATAGGAACACACGGACACATACAAGGGAACAACACACAGTGGTGCCTATCGAACAGTGGAGGGTGGGAGGAGGGAGAGGATCAGAAAAAAAAAAAACTAATGGTACTAGACTGAATACCTGGGTGACAAAATTATCTATAAAACAAACTCTCAAGACACAAGTTTATTTATGTAACAAACTGAACTTGTACCCCTGAACTTTTTCTTTCTTTCTTTCTTTTTTTTTGTTTAGAGACAAAGTCTTGCTCTGTTGCCCAGGCTGAAGTGCAGTGGTGTAATCTCAGCTCCCTGCAACCTCTGCCTCCCAGATTCTAGCAATTCTCCTGCCTCAGTCTCCTGAGTAGCTGGGATTACAAGTGCACGCCACCACGCCTAGCTAATTTTTCATATTTTAGTAGAGGCAGGGTTTCACCGTGTTGCCCAGGCTGGTCTCGAACTCCTGAGCTCAGGCAATCCACCTGCCTCAGCCTCCCAAAATGCTAGGATTACAGGCATGAGCCACCGCGCCCGCCTTACTCCTGAACTTAAAAGTTAAATAAAAAAGGATAAAGATGTAATTAAGAAAATAATAACATCAGTTATGCTACGTCTCTACCTCTAACATAGTCCTATTTCACTTTACAGACGTGCTTATTGATTGCTAGGAGGGAAGCAAAAATAGAAACAACTTTACAATGCTATAAATGAAAGATGAAGTCTGGGCGAGGTGGCTCATGCCTGTAATCCCAGCACTTTGGAATGCCGAGGTGGGCGGATCGCTTGATGTCAGGAGTTTGAGACCAGCCTGGCCAAAAATGGTGAAACCCTGTCTCTACTAAAAATGCAAAAATTAGCCGGATGTAGTGGTGGACGCCAGTAATCCCAGCTACTTGGGAAGCTCAGGCAGGTGACAGAGTGAGACTTTGTCTTAAAAAAAAAAAAAAAAAAGACAATTATTATGTTCCCACTTTTAATATGAATGGCTCTATGAGTTTTATGACATAATAATAAATAACTTCCTATATTGCTAAATACACAAAAAGTAATTAATAATGCTTACCTACACTAACATCCATTAAGCTTTTCATTATTTTTTGGCCTTGAATTCCAATAATTAAACTTTACTAATCTCTAGCTTCTTTTCCAGGAACAAACAATGTATGTTTCTCTCTGAGGTTGTGCTCTTTGGCCATCACTAATATAATACTATTATTTTCATTAAAATGAAATTATAGTCCTATAACCAATAGCCATGTACTTTGAGTTGCTTCTACAATAATGGTGATTAACTTTGGATGAACCAGTCATATTCTCTCACCCAGTTCCTGGTCAAGAAATAACATGTTGTCATCTGACAACTGGCAAAGATTAACAGTCAGCTGTGGCCACTGCACTGACTGACTCACTCAGGGATTTAAACCATGACCTTGGCCTCATTATCATGCTGTTATAATCTACTGAGCAAAATAGTTACAAAAATAAATTCTGAAAGCAGGAAGCAAAATTCTGTTATTTGTGTCTCCAGGCCCAAACCATTATGCATCTGAGTCCATTGAGTAATTCTACTAGTAGGCATTTTAGACATGGGTGAAGAACTGAAGGCAGGATATCCTCCTGAAAATCAAAGCTGATCATGTCAGTTCTCTCACTAAAAAACCTCCACTGTCTAATGATGTAAGTTCAAATTCTTCAACACAGCATATAAGATTGTAGCATAATCTTACCAGAACCAATTTCTCCAGCTTTATGTTTTGCTACAACTCCTTGCCTCCCTTTCTTCATACTCTAACAACTGTAATTTTCTCATTATTTTGTGACTGTTCTTGTATTTTTTCAGTATGTATTTATTGAGTCTCTATAATATATGAGACACTCTGATAAGCCCTGGGGAAACTGAAGTTAAAGGCACATTATTTGATCTTAAAGAATTCATGGTCCTGTCGAGGAAACAGACAAGGAAATAAATGGCCACAACACACTGTGACAAGTGCTATCTATAAGCACATGGTATGACAGTCTAGGGAAAACACGTGGAAGAAAGGGAGAGAGAGGGATGAGTATATGGTGAAGACAAAGAAATTAACTAAGAAAGTTATGAGAGAGGGAGTAGAAAAGGTGATCTAAGTTGAGGGAATAGAAAGTCACAGAGATGAGAAAATTCACATATTCAGTAAAGTGCAAGTAAACTGTCATGGCTGAAGAGGAGGATGTGTTTGTAGGCTGGGTTGGAGGCAAAGCTAGAGAGGTAGACAGCAACTTAATCCTAAAGGAATCTGTACAGCTTGGCAAATACTTTAGATGTTACTTATTTGCACTGCTTTTCCCCTTTTTTGAGAATGCTTTTTCCCTTTTGCTGCCCAACTTAGACAAATATAATGTCAAATCCTCTTTCCAGAAATTCATTGAACAAATATTTGTTGGAATACCTACTATGTGCCATGTATTGTTCTAAGTGTTTGGGATACATTAATACAATTCATACTCTGTCCTTGTGCTTATATTGAAGTACAAGGAAGTAGATGATAAATATAATAAACTGGTATATATTTAACTTGGAATAAAAATACAGTTGTCAGAGAGAGTGGTAAGTGCCGTGGCAAAAAGAAAAAGTAGGGTAAGGTAAAGATCATCATAATGACCAGGGAGGGTGTGGGGCAGGTAGGAGTATTTGACAATTGAGCAAAAATTTGAGGAAGAGGGATTTAGCCAAGTGAGTATCTTAGTGAAGGGTATTCTAGGCACAGGGAACAGCTCAAGGAAAGCCTAAAAGAAAGTACTAGGAGATGAAGTCAGTGATCATGTGGGACTTGTAAGCCATTTAAAGAACTCTTGTGAATGAAGTGGGGAGCCACCTTGGGATTTTGACCAGCAGAGTGTTTTGATCTAATGTTTTAGGAGGCTTCCGGTTTGGCAGTGTTGAGAAGAGACTATAGAGCTGCAAGAGCTGCAAGCATAGAAGCAGGGAAACCTGTTA